>NW_027428361.1:117500-126250 GCF_047830755.1 Zonotrichia albicollis | reverse complement strand
AACCCTAACCTCCTAACCCTAACCCTAACCCTAACCCTAACCCTAACCCTAACCCTAACCCTAACCCTAACCCTAACCCTAACCCTAACCCTAACCCTAACCCTAACCCTAACCCTAACCCTAACCCTAACCCTAACCCTAACCCTAACCCTAACCCTAACCCTAACCCTAACCCTAACCCTAACCCTAACCCTAACCCTAACCCTAACCCTAACCCTAACCCTAACCCTAACCCTAACCCTAACCCTAACCCTAACCCTAACCCTAACCCTAACCCTAACCCTAACCCTAACCCTAACCCTAACCCTAACCCTAACCCTAACCCTAACCCTAACCCTAACCCTAACCCTAACCCTAACCCTAACCCTAACCCTAACCCTAACCCTAACCCTAACCCTAACCCTAACCCTAACCCTAACCCTAACCCTAACCCTAACCCTAACCCTAACCCTAACCCTAACCCTAACCCTAACCCTAACCCTAACCCTAACCCTAACCCTAACCCTAACCCTAACCCTAACCCTAACCCTAACCCTAACCCTAACCCTAACCCTAACCCTAACCCTAACCCTAACCCTAACCCTAACCCTAACCCTAACCCTAACCCTAACCCTAACCCTAACCCTAACCCTAACCCTAACCCTAACCCTAACCCTAACCCTAACCCTAACCCTAACCCTAACCCTAACCCTAACCCTAACCCTAACCCTAACCCTAACCCTAACCCTAACCCTAACCCTAACCCTAACCCTAACCCTAACCCTAACCCTAACCCTAACCCTAACCCTAACCCTAACCCTAACCCTAACCCTAACCCTAACCCTAACCCTAACCCTAACCCTAACCCTAACCCTAACCCTAACCCTAACCCTAACCCTAACCCTAACCCTAACCCTAACCCTAACCCTAACCCTAACCCTAACCCTAACCCTAACCCTAACCCTAACCCTAACCCTAACCCTAACCCTAACCCTAACCCTAACCCTAACCCTAACCCTAACCCTAACCCTAACCCTAACCCTAACCCTAACCCTAACCCTAACCCTAACCCTAACCCTAACCCTAACCCTAACCCTAACCCTAACCCTAACCCTAACCCTAACCCTAACCCTAACCCTAACCCTAACCCTAACCCTAACCCTAACCCTAACCCTAACCCTAACCCTAACCCTAACCCTAACCCTAACCCTAACCCTAACCCTAACCCTAACCCTAACCCTAACCCTAACCCTAACCCTAACCCTAACCCTAACCCTAACCCTAACCCTAACCCTAACCCTAACCCTAACCCTAACCCTAACCCTAACCCTAACCCTAACCCTAACCCTAACCCTAACCCTAACCCTAACCCTAACCCTAACCCTAACCCTAACCCTAACCCTAACCCTAACCCTAACCCTAACCCTAACCCTAACCCTAACCCTAACCCTAACCCTAACCCTAACCCTAACCCTAACCCTAACCCTAACCCTAACCCTAACCCTAACCCTAACCCTAACCCTAACCCTAACCCTAACCCTAACCCTAACCCTAACCCTAACCCTAACCCTAACCCTAACCCTAACCCTAACCCTAACCCTAACCCTAACCCTAACCCTAACCCTAACCCTAACCCTAACCCTAACCCTAACCCTAACCCTAACCCTAACCCTAACCCTAACCCTAACCCTAACCCTAACCCTAACCCTAACCCTAACCCTAACCCTAACCCTAACCCTAACCCTAACCCTAACCCTAACCCTAACCCTAACCCTAACCCTAACCCTAACCCTAACCCTAACCCTAACCCTAACCCTAACCCTAACCCTAACCCTAACCCTAACCCTAACCCTAACCCTAACCCTAACCCTAACCCTAACCCTAACCCTAACCCTAACCCTAACCCTAACCCTAACCCTAACCCTAACCCTAACCCTAACCCTAACCCTAACCCTAACCCTAACCCTAACCCTAACCCTAACCCTAACCCTAACCCTAACCCTAACCCTAACCCTAACCCTAACCCTAACCCTAACCCTAACCCTAACCCTAACCCTAACCCTAACCCTAACCCTAACCCTAACCCTAACCCTAACCCTAACCCTAACCCTAACCCTAACCCTAACCCTAACCCTAACCCTAACCCTAACCCTAACCCTAACCCTAACCCTAACCCTAACCCTAACCCTAACCCTAACCCTAACCCTAACCCTAACCCTAACCCTAACCCTAACCCTAACCCTAACCCTAACCCTAACCCTAACCCTAACCCTAACCCTAACCCTAACCCTAACCCTAACCCTAACCCTAACCCTAACCCTAACCCTAACCCTAACCCTAACCCTAACCCTAACCCTAACCCTAACCCTAACCCTAACCCTAACCCTAACCCTAACCCTAACCCTAACCCTAACCCTAACCCTAACCCTAACCCTAACCCTAACCCTAACCCTAACCCTAACCCTAACCCTAACCCTAACCCTAACCCTAACCCTAACCCTAACCCTAACCCTAACCCTAACCCTAACCCTAACCCTAACCCTAACCCTAACCCTAACCCTAACCCTAACCCTAACCCTAACCCTAACCCTAACCCTAACCCTAACCCTAACCCTAACCCTAACCCTAACCCTAACCCTAACCCTAACCCTAACCCTAACCCTAACCCTAACCCTAACCCTAACCCTAACCCTAACCCTAACCCTAACCCTAACCCTAACCCTAACCCTAACCCTAACCCTAACCCTAACCCTAACCCTAACCCTAACCCTAACCCTAACCCTAACCCTAACCCTAACCCTAACCCTAACCCTAACCCTAACCCTAACCCTAACCCTAACCCTAACCCTAACCCTAACCCTAACCCTAACCCTAACCCTAACCCTAACCCTAACCCTAACCCTAACCCTAACCCTAACCCTAACCCTAACCCTAACCCTAACCCTAACCCTAACCCTAACCCTAACCCTAACCCTAACCCTAACCCTAACCCTAACCCTAACCCTAACCCTAACCCTAACCCTAACCCTAACCCTAACCCTAACCCTAACCCTAACCCTAACCCTAACCCTAACCCTAACCCTAACCCTAACCCTAACCCTAACCCTAACCCTAACCCTAACCCTAACCCTAACCCTAACCCTAACCCTAACCCTAACCCTAACCCTAACCCTAACCCTAACCCTAACCCTAACCCTAACCCTAACCCTAACCCTAACCCTAACCCTAACCCTAACCCTAACCCTAACCCTAACCCTAACCCTAACCCTAACCCTAACCCTAACCCTAACCCTAACCCTAACCCTAACCCTAACCCTAACCCTAACCCTAACCCTAACCCTAACCCTAACCCTAACCCTAACCCTAACCCTAACCCTAACCCTAACCCTAACCCTAACCCTAACCCTAACCCTAACCCTAACCCTAACCCTAACCCTAACCCTAACCCTAACCCTAACCCTAACCCTAACCCTAACCCTAACCCTAACCCTAACCCTAACCCTAACCCTAACCCTAACCCTAACCCTAACCCTAACCCTAACCCTAACCCTAACCCTAACCCTAACCCTAACCCTAACCCTAACCCTAACCCTAACCCTAACCCTAACCCTAACCCTAACCCTAACCCTAACCCTAACCCTAACCCTAACCCTAACCCTAACCCTAACCCTAACCCTAACCCTAACCCTAACCCTAACCCTAACCCTAACCCTAACCCTAACCCTAACCCTAACCCTAACCCTAACCCTAACCCTAACCCTAACCCTAACCCTAACCCTAACCCTAACCCTAACCCTAACCCTAACCCTAACCCTAACCCTAACCCTAACCCTAACCCTAACCCTAACCCTAACCCTAACCCTAACCCTAACCCTAACCCTAACCCTAACCCTAACCCTAACCCTAACCCTAACCCTAACCCTAACCCTAACCCTAACCCTAACCCTAACCCTAACCCTAACCCTAACCCTAACCCTAACCCTAACCCTAACCCTAACCCTAACCCTAACCCTAACCCTAACCCTAACCCTAACCCTAACCCTAACCCTAACCCTAACCCTAACCCTAACCCTAACCCTAACCCTAACCCTAACCCTAACCCTAACCCTAACCCTAACCCTAACCCTAACCCTAACCCTAACCCTAACCCTAACCCTAACCCTAACCCTAACCCTAACCCTAACCCTAACCCTAACCCTAACCCTAACCCTAACCCTAACCCTAACCCTAACCCTAACCCTAACCCTAACCCTAACCCTAACCCTAACCCTAACCCTAACCCTAACCCTAACCCTAACCCTAACCCTAACCCTAACCCTAACCCTAACCCTAACCCTAACCCTAACCCTAACCCTAACCCTAACCCTAACCCTAACCCTAACCCTAACCCTAACCCTAACCCTAACCCTAACCCTAACCCTAACCCTAACCCTAACCCTAACCCTAACCCTAACCCTAACCCTAACCCTAACCCTAACCCTAACCCTAACCCTAACCCTAACCCTAACCCTAACCCTAACCCTAACCCTAACCCTAACCCTAACCCTAACCCTAACCCTAACCCTAACCCTAACCCTAACCCTAACCCTAACCCTAACCCTAACCCTAACCCTAACCCTAACCCTAACCCTAACCCTAACCCTAACCCTAACCCTAACCCTAACCCTAACCCTAACCCTAACCCTAACCCTAACCCTAACCCTAACCCTAACCCTAACCCTAACCCTAACCCTAACCCTAACCCTAACCCTAACCCTAACCCTAACCCTAACCCTAACCCTAACCCTAACCCTAACCCTAACCCTAACCCTAACCCTAACCCTAACCCTAACCCTAACCCTAACCCTAACCCTAACCCTAACCCTAACCCTAACCCTAACCCTAACCCTAACCCTAACCCTAACCCTAACCCTAACCCTAACCCTAACCCTAACCCTAACCCTAACCCTAACCCTAACCCTAACCCTAACCCTAACCCTAACCCTAACCCTAACCCTAACCCTAACCCTAACCCTAACCCTAACCCTAACCCTAACCCTAACCCTAACCCTAACCCTAACCCTAACCCTAACCCTAACCCTAACCCTAACCCTAACCCTAACCCTAACCCTAACCCTAACCCTAACCCTAACCCTAACCCTAACCCTAACCCTAACCCTAACCCTAACCCTAACCCTAACCCTAACCCTAACCCTAACCCTAACCCTAACCCTAACCCTAACCCTAACCCTAACCCTAACCCTAACCCTAACCCTAACCCTAACCCTAACCCTAACCCTAACCCTAACCCTAACCCTAACCCTAACCCTAACCCTAACCCTAACCCTAACCCTAACCCTAACCCTAACCCTAACCCTAACCCTAACCCTAACCCTAACCCTAACCCTAACCCTAACCCTAACCCTAACCCTAACCCTAACCCTAACCCTAACCCTAACCCTAACCCTAACCCTAACCCTAACCCTAACCCTAACCCTAACCCTAACCCTAACCCTAACCCTAACCCTAACCCTAACCCTAACCCTAACCCTAACCCTAACCCTAACCCTAACCCTAACCCTAACCCTAACCCTAACCCTAACCCTAACCCTAACCCTAACCCTAACCCTAACCCTAACCCTAACCCTAACCCTAACCCTAACCCTAACCCTAACCCTAACCCTAACCCTAACCCTAACCCTAACCCTAACCCTAACCCTAACCCTAACCCTAACCCTAACCCTAACCCTAACCCTAACCCTAACCCTAACCCTAACCCTAACCCTAACCCTAACCCTAACCCTAACCCTAACCCTAACCCTAACCCTAACCCTAACCCTAACCCTAACCCTAACCCTAACCCTAACCCTAACCCTAACCCTAACCCTAACCCTAACCCTAACCCTAACCCTAACCCTAACCCTAACCCTAACCCTAACCCTAACCCTAACCCTAACCCTAACCCTAACCCTAACCCTAACCCTAACCCTAACCCTAACCCTAACCCTAACCCTAACCCTAACCCTAACCCTAACCCTAACCCTAACCCTAACCCTAACCCTAACCCTAACCCTAACCCTAACCCTAACCCTAACCCTAACCCTAACCCTAACCCTAACCCTAACCCTAACCCTAACCCTAACCCTAACCCTAACCCTAACCCTAACCCTAACCCTAACCCTAACCCTAACCCTAACCCTAACCCTAACCCTAACCCTAACCCTAACCCTAACCCTAACCCTAACCCTAACCCTAACCCTAACCCTAACCCTAACCCTAACCCTAACCCTAACCCTAACCCTAACCCTAACCCTAACCCTAACCCTAACCCTAACCCTAACCCTAACCCTAACCCTAACCCTAACCCTAACCCTAACCCTAACCCTAACCCTAACCCTAACCCTAACCCTAACCCTAACCCTAACCCTAACCCTAACCCTAACCCTAACCCTAACCCTAACCCTAACCCTAACCCTAACCCTAACCCTAACCCTAACCCTAACCCTAACCCTAACCCTAACCCTAACCCTAACCCTAACCCTAACCCTAACCCTAACCCTAACCCTAACCCTAACCCTAACCCTAACCCTAACCCTAACCCTAACCCTAACCCTAACCCTAACCCTAACCCTAACCCTAACCCTAACCCTAACCCTAACCCTAACCCTAACCCTAACCCTAACCCTAACCCTAACCCTAACCCTAACCCTAACCCTAACCCTAACCCTAACCCTAACCCTAACCCTAACCCTAACCCTAACCCTAACCCTAACCCTAACCCTAACCCTAACCCTAACCCTAACCCTAACCCTAACCCTAACCCTAACCCTAACCCTAACCCTAACCCTAACCCTAACCCTAACCCTAACCCTAACCCTAACCCTAACCCTAACCCTAACCCTAACCCTAACCCTAACCCTAACCCTAACCCTAACCCTAACCCTAACCCTAACCCTAACCCTAACCCTAACCCTAACCCTAACCCTAACCCTAACCCTAACCCTAACCCTAACCCTAACCCTAACCCTAACCCTAACCCTAACCCTAACCCTAACCCTAACCCTAACCCTAACCCTAACCCTAACCCTAACCCTAACCCTAACCCTAACCCTAACCCTAACCCTAACCCTAACCTAACCCTAACCCTAACCCTAACCCTAACCCTAACCCTAACCCTAACCCTAACCCTAACCCTAACCCTAACCCTAACCCTAACCCTAACCCTAACCCTAACCCTAACCCTAACCCTAACCCTAACCCTAACCCTAACCCTAACCCTAACCCTAACCCTAACCCTAACCCTAACCCTAACCCTAACCCTAACCCTAACCCTAACCCTAACCCTAACCCTAACCCTAACCCTAACCCTAACCCTAACCCTAACCCTAACCCTAACCCTAACCCTAACCCTAACCCTAACCCTAACCCTAACCCTAACCCTAACCCTAACCCTAACCCTAACCCTAACCCTAACCCTAACCCTAACCCTAACCCTAACCCTAACCCTAACCCTAACCCTAACCCTAACCCTAACCTAACCCTAACCCTAACCCTAACCCTAACCCTAACCCTAACCCTAACCCTAACCCTAACCCTAACCCTAACCCTAACCCTAACCCTAACCCTAACCCTAACCCTAACCCTAACCCTAACCCTAACCCTAACCCTAACCCTAACCTAACCCTAACCCTAACCCTAACCCTAACCCTAACCCTAACCCTAACCTAACCCTAACCCTAACCCTAACCCTAACCCTAACCCTAACCCTAACCCTAACCCTAACCCTAACCCTAACCCTAACCTAACCCTAACCCTAACCCTAACCCTAACCCTAACCTAACCCTAACCCTAACCCTAACCCTAACCCTAACCCTAACCCTAACCCTAACCCTAACCCTAACCCTAACCCTAACCCTACCCTAACCCTAACCCTAACCCTAACCCTAACCCTAACCCTAACCCTAACCCTAACCCTAACCCTAACCCTAACCCTAACCCTAACCCTAACCCTAACCCTAACCCTAACCCTAACCCTAACCCTAACCCTAACCCTAACCCTAACCCTAACCCTAACCCTAACCCTAACCCTAACCCTAACCCTAACCTAACCCTAACCTAACCCTAACCCTAACCCTAACCCTAACCCTAACCCTAACCCTAACCCTAACCCTAACCCTAACCCTAACCCTAACCCTAACCCTAACCCTAACCCTAACCCTAACCCTAACCCTAACCTAACCCTAACCCTAACCCTAACCCTAACCCTAACCCTAACCCTAACCCTAACCCTAACCCTAACCCTAACCCTAACCCTAACCCTAACCCTAACCTAACCCTAACCCTAACCCTAACCCTAACCCTAACCCTAACCCTAACCCTAACCCTAACCCTAACCCTAACCTAACCCTAACCCTAACCCTAACCCTAACCCTAACCCTAACCCTAACCCTAACCCTAACCTAACCCTAACCCTAACCCTAACCCTAACCCTAACCCTAACCCTAACCTAACCCTAACCCTAACCTAACCCTAACCCTAACCCTAACCCTAACCCTAACCCTAACCCTAACCCTAACCCTAACCCTAACCCTAACCCTAACCCTAACCCTAACCCTAACCCTAACCCTAACCCTAACCCTAACCCTAACCCTAACCCTAACCCTAACCCTAACCCTAACCCTAACCCTAACCCTAACCCTAACCCTAACCCTAACCCTAACCCTAACCCTAACCCTAACCCTAACCTAACCCTAACCCTAACCCTAACCCTAACCCTAACCCTAACCCTAACC
>NW_027428361.1:0-110000 GCF_047830755.1 Zonotrichia albicollis | reverse complement strand
GAGAGAAATAGAGACAGGGGAAAAAAAAGACACAGGAAGACAGAGAAGAGAACCAGAACAGACAGAAAAGAAGACAAAAAAAGAAGACAGAGATAGAGAGAAGAAAAGAAGACAGAGAGACAGAAAGAGAAAAGAAAACAGAAAGAGAAAAGAAAACAGAGAGAGAAACCAAGACAGAGAGAAAGGAAAAAGACGGTGGGAAAATGAAGGACGGGAGTTAGAGGGAAAAGAAATTGGTGAGGATTAGAGTTAAAGTGAAAACTCAGGGCAGAGTGAGCAAAGAAAAGACTGAGAGCAAAAAAGACAAACCAAGGAAAAGGAGAACACAGAGAAACATAAGCAAGAAGAGCAAGGATGAAAGTAATGAAGAACAACAAAATAAGGTGCAAAGCATAGTCAAAAGAGAGCAAGATAAATACAGTCAGACAGAAAGATGAAAATAGACAAATAAGAAAAGGAAGGGGATGGAAACACAGTTACAGAGGCACAGACACAGTGTCAGAAAAAGTGAGAAACAGAAACAAAGGGTTAGAGACAGATGGAAGTTAGGTTAGAAATAGAAAAGGAAAGTGAGGAGCAACAGGAAGAAATACAGTGGAAAGAAAATACAAAACCACACCAAAAAAACACAGGAGCCACAGTGGGGGTAGGGAAGGGCAGGGGATATCTTTATTAGGGGGGATTTTACTGTATTGAATGAATGATTTTATTTATACATCAGCAAAATATATTGAAACAGTATATACAAATGTAAATGCAAATACAAGCCATACACACAATGAAGTCAAATTCATATACACAGCTATACACAGCAATACACAGCAATATACAGCAATACACAGCAATACACAGCAGGATAACATATAATCAAAACAGAAAAAGGTTAATTTATGATTACAGGAAACCCAAAACAACAAAAGCACAGAGAAAACAATATTCATCTATCACACACACTCCCTTCAGATAGCACAAAACCTCACCATCCCTCTCATCACAACTGCTAAATTACACCCCAGAAATCAGTGGTCCTTGGGAACATGGTTCCCAGGAGCCTGCAAAAATCCTCCTGCCTGACAAAAACCCCAGTCCCTAGAGGGTCCGTACCCAAACTTTGGCGATGAACGTCGCCTCGCGGACCGACCGGGACCGAGGGAAAAAAAAACCCAGTTGGGGGAAAAAAAAAAAAAAAACCCCGGCTGGGGATTTTTTATTCTAAATTTAAAAATTAGTTGAAAAACCTGAAAACCAAAAGTCATACACACAAGGGTAAAGCCAGTCAGCATGCGCTCACACACGCAGGGACGAGCGAACACAGACAGACACGCTCACTTGCTCCCACACACGCTCACATGCTCTTCCGACTTACACGCTCCCTGCGGCCCTTACTCACGACTCTGAAGAATGTGCTTTGACACATCTTCTGGCTGCTGCTCCTTGACTTCAAATGGTAGATTCCGGGGAAATCAGTAGCCTCGGGGACCTGTGAGATGACAGGAAGGGATCAATGAGCGGGTATCTGACGGCTAGGACTTGTACCCACTCTGGACCGATAAATTTTCTACCCAAAATCCCACAAAAGACAGATGAACGCTAAAGTTTTCATAACTCTTCCACCTAACTGTGACTACATGCCAGGGCAGGGCAGCTCCGATCTTAATTGGTACAATGTAAGTACAGACAATATAAGGCGACACTTACATACAGTATAAGTACAGACAATATAAGGCAATACACTCACATACAGTATAAGTACATACAGTATAAGCCAGCATAGGTACATGCAATCTAAGTACAGACAGTATAAGCCAACACAGGTACATACAATATAAGCCAACAGAGGTACATGCAATGTAAGTACATACAGTATAAGCCAACACAGGTACATACAATATAAGTACATAGAGTAAAAGCCAGCACACGTACACACAATATTGGTACATAAAATGCAAGCCAACATAGGTACATACAACATAAACCAGGACTTAGGATAACTCTCTGGAAGATTAATTCTTGAGACCTATATCCTTTGAGAAGATGGAACTGATAGAACTACTGTAGTCACCTGAGGAAGGAGTAAGATGCTCCCTCTAGAAGTCCAAGAGAATGGCATGGGAAAAAAGGCACTACCAAAGCTGGTAGTGAGAAGGAAGATGGATAACATCTTCTGTAATCCTTCCTGGCTCAAAGAGTAAAAATGTAAAGATGCCGGAATAAGGAATATCCGGAAAGGAACGTGAGTAGAATACGGCACGGAGTAGTGCCGACAAAGCATCAAGACGTAACAAAGGCCTATGACATGGAAGACGACAGACACACGCTACATAACACGGACACGGACGATGTAACAGACACAGATGACGTAACACAGAGACAAGTGGCAACTTTCCACTTAGGGACCTGAGATTCCTAGCACAAGATGAACCAGAGGCTGATGATGCCAAAGGAAAGGAAGCCCTATGACGATAGCATGTGTTAATGAAATGTAACTCGTTAAAAGAAGTCAGTGCCAAAGCGGTTGAGAAGATGCTCGAGAGGCTCAGCGAGCCTAGAGAAGGAAGCGGACGGCCAAGTGATTGTGGCTATAGCTGCGGACCCGAAGGCGACCTCCTCGGGGGAAAGATCCGTGACGATGCCGAGTCGAGGAAGGCTGACGACGCAAAGTTCGTGACGCTGTAGAGAGGGGTCGGAACTGCCCTGCCCGCAAAGGCTCTGATGAGGCTGAAGAGAAAGCCTCTCCCTTTACTTCCAGAGGGCCCGTCCCACTACAGACCTCTCCGCTACGCTGACATGAAACTGCCCCCTGTGATACTAAAGGTTTTTCCCCTTCTCCCGACCATGGGCCCCGACACTTAACTTTCGCAGGAGGAGGGGACAAAAATCCATCCTCGGTTGGACATGGATGTCGAGACATTCTCAATGTGTGTGCTTTGGCGCTGCCGTTTCCGAGCTTTGGCTAAGAGCCTCCTCGGGGTACCTAAGACAAAACAGAAAAAGTGACTATTGTCCTCAAAACCAGTAATCCCCGGGAGTCCTGTGCACCACCGCCCCGGCTCACCTCAAGTCTCAATTTGAATCCGTAAGTTGCGCAGAAGATACCTGCAAAAAGAAAAGGCGCACGCTTAAAGTGCTGCTGCGTAACACTCGCCTATGAGTCGGCCTGCCTAAACCCCGACTCACCTGCCCTCCTGTGTTCCTTGGCATGCCTAGGACAGTGAGACGACCTGGAAAGAAACAAAGCAGAAAAGCATGCTGAGATACTGTGAAAACACAACATCCCTACCCTGACAAGGATGCCACAGCAGTACCTTAAGCTTGCACCCACCTGGCATGGGCGTGCTTGGCCAATATAGATTGCAAGGGGGCCACCTAAAATAAAAAAAAAACAAGTGGACATGCTTAGAGTAGCATCAGAAACTGAGACTTTAGGAATAACAACTGCTTCTGTATGCTACTCAATGCTCACCTTGCCCACTCGGCCTTGACTGCAGCTCTCACCCTTGAATTCCTAAAAAGAGAGACAAAGAACACTGCTGTAACAGGTATCAATTATACTCCCTCTACAGAGGAAAGCAGTAACTGACCTGCTCAGTGGAACCTCCTCACCCGGGATGGAGTGCTCTGACCTGGATTTTATTCTTCTGCATCTGAAAGACAGAACATATGTCAAACACCTCCAGGATAACTTAAGAGCTCCAGATATCTTGTTTCCATCTGCAAATCCCATCTACAGTCCGAGTACACCCCACATGACAAACTTCAAGTCCCCGGACTTCTCCTATTACACCGGGCTATGCGGCACGGCGGAGCAGCTCCGGCACAAATGTGTGCCCACACCCGTGACAAAGGACAGGACGTGACAAACAATGGGGACACGACACAAACAGAAACCTCTAGGCAAGGAAAATGACTGCAAGGACTCAGAGGATGCAAACTTAGATGACTAAGGTGAGACAGTGAGCTGATGAGGCTCAGAGAACCCTGGAAAAAGAAGATGCTAAACTGAAGGATTTAGTCCAAAAACTGCAAAGATGAATGCCCGGGAGCCCTACAGTCACAATGCTCTACCTGTGCACACATTCTTACAAGTCCTAATCGGCCATAATAAAACCTTGCAGGGTGCAGTTGTCCATACAGCTGAGAACAAGACCTGACAAGACATCTGACTGGATGCTTCTAAAAAGAGATGCAATTGTGATGCCTGTCTGAGCTCCCGAGTCAAAAGTTGTATGCCATGTGTGCCAGACCAAGCAACGCTGAGAACACAGATGCTAGGATAGGTTTCTGAGAGGCCCCTTAAACGGCTAAGATAAAAAGACACAACATATCCAGACAACAGAATAGACAAAAGACAAGTGACACGATACAAACCGGAACTGCTCGGCCCGGCGCACCTCAGCGCAGGGATCAAAAGGGAGACTTGGTTTTATAGGGCCTAAGGGGCCACATCTCAGCTAGCCTCATCTCCACAGCCAGTTGAAACCTCCCCCCCACAGAGTCCTGACCCAGCACCCCACTTCCATCCCCTCTGTGGGTCATAGCCCTCTACTTATCTCTCAAACATCCGGTGATGCTAGTCCTTATCAGGTGAAAAGGAAGGCTGCCGCGCCAACTGGGGAGTTCCTGCGGGCACCGGGCTGTTGTCTCTCAGACAGCTGGAGTAAAGAAAACCAAACATCAGGGCCTGATCGTGGCATTACATCGGCCAAAACCCCACCAGTCTGCTACTCACCATTCTCCTAACAATGGCCCAGCTCCTCGAGTCGCACACGTCGGCTGTGCTCAGAAGCCGATGCCGTTATCACGGAACACGCCTGGGTGAAGAGGACAGGAGGTGACGTAGCATTGCTGAAAGCTGAGTGAACCCTCCCTCCTCATCCCTACTTCCCCAACTCACCGCAACTCCACGGCAGTTCCTGACTGCTACCCGGAGGACGGGGCTCGCAAGGGCGGCAAAACCGGTCTGTGATCAGGTTGGGGATGGGAGCTTGACATGCTCAGAGTAGACAGCCTAGAGCACAAAAAGGAGAACAGAGACTTAGACTTCCCCCAGGAATTGAGACCTCAGCAACAATAAAGGCTACTGGTCACTGCTCACTTTGCCTTCTTCAACTTGACTGCTGAGATCCAGCTATGCTTCCTAAAAACAAAGACAAACAACAGTGCTGTAACAGGGTCACACGTGACAAACACCCTACACAGGCAAATGGTGACTGACCTGCTCAGGGGAACCTCCTCACCCGGCATGGGGTGCTCTGACCTGGATTTTATTCTTCTGCATCTGCAAGAAAGTTAGGACATATGTCAAACACCTGCAGGATACCTCAAAAGCTGCAACAACCTTCTACCAATCTAGGAATATCATCTAGAGTCCAAGTACACCCCACATTACAAATTTAAACTCCACAGGGTTTGTTCTATTACACCAGGCTAGGCGGCAGGGCAGAGCAGCTCCGGTACAAATGTGTGCAGACACCCGTGACACAGGACAGACAGGACGTGACAAACAATGGGCACAAGACACACACAGAAGCCTCTAGGCAAGGAAAATGGCTGTAAGGACTGAGAGAACGCAAAACAGGATGACTGAGCTGAGACCGATGGTGAGCTGATGAGGCTCAGAGAAACCAGAAGGAAGAACATGCTAACTGAATGATTGATTCCAAGAACTGCAAAGATGGATGCCCGAGAATCCTACGGGCAGAATGCTCTACCTGCCCTCAGCTTCTTTCAAGTCCTAATCCACCATAATGGATCCAGGTGGGGCATAGCTGTTGGTACAGCACAGAACAAGACCTGACAAGACACCTGACTGGATGCTTCCAAAGAGAGAAGAGAGTCTGATGCCTGTCTGAGCTCCCGAGTCAAAAGCTCTACGGCCTGGGTGCCAGGCCAAGGAATGAAGAGATCACAGATGCTAAGAATGGTCCCAGGAATTCTGACAGGCTTGTCAAAGGGCTAAGGTAAAAGGCAGGAGATACACAAACAACACATAATGCACAACACACAAGTGACACCAGACACACCGGGACTGCTCTGCCCTGAACACCTCAGCACTGTGATCAAAGGTGAGACTTGGCTTTTATTGGGCCTAAGGGGCCACTTCATGGACACCCCCCACCTCCAAAGCAGACTCAAAAACCCCTCCCAGTAATTCCCAAACCAGCACGCTGCCTTCATCCCCTCTGTGGGTCATAGCCCTCTACTTATCTCTCAGACATCGGGGGATGCCGGTCCGTGTCAGGTGCAAAAAAAGGCCACCTCGTCTGCTGGGAAGGTCCTGCTGGCACCCGGTTGGTGTCTCTCAGACAGCTGTATTAAAGAAAACCAAACATCAGTGCCTGATTCTGGCAGCCCATTGCCCAAAACACCATCGGTCTGCTACTCACCGCGCTCCTAGGAATGCCCGGCTGCTCGGACCACACACTTCTGGCACGCTCAGAGACTGAGGCTGTCATCACATCAAGTACCTGGATTAAGAGAGAATGAGGTGACTGGCACAGCTGAAACATGAGCAAACCCTCTCTCCTGCTCCCTACTTCCCTGACTCACCACAACACCTTGGCAGTTGCTGGAGGCCACGCAGATGGCACCATGAAATAGAAAACTTCAGGGCTTCATCACCAGGTCCAGTAATACATCCACAGGGCTCACATCTGCCAGAAACCCGGTGCATTGGCCGGGTGGCGATGGGGGCTTGGCATGCTCTGAGTGGATTGCCTAAAGCGCACAAATGAGAATGGAAACTTAGAGCTGCACCAGACATTGAGAGCTGAGCAATAACAACTACTTCTCTGCACTGCTCACCGTGACTGCTGGTATCCAGACTTATTTCCTAAAAAGAAAGACAAAACACAGCACTGTAACACAGTCACCATAACACTTCTGCTGCACAGACAAATGGTGCCTCACCTGCTCGGGGGAATGCCCTCACCGGGGATGGTGCCCTATGGCAAACATTCTATCCTTCTGAATCTGAAAAAAAGTCAGGACAAGAGTCAAACTGTTGCAGGATAACTGAAGAGTTGCAGAGATCCTGTATCCATCTACAAATCCCATCTAGAGTCCACCTGCAACCCACACCACAAATTCCAAGCACCCTGCATTTCTCCTATTGCAGCAGGCTATGCGGCAGGGCAGAGCAGCTCCGGTACAAATGTGTGCAGACACCCGTGACACAGGACAGACAGGACATGACAAACAAAGGGCAGAAGACACACAGAGAAATCTCTTGGCAAGGAAAGTGGCTGCAAGGACTGAGATAATGCAAAAGAAGATGACAGAGTTGACACCAATGGTGAGCTGATGAGGCTCAGAGAAACCTGAAGGAAGAGGCTAACTGAATGTTTGATTCCAAGAACTGCAAAGATGGATGCTTAGGAATCCTGTGGTCAGATGCCTGTACCTGCCCTCACATTCTTTCAAGTCCTACCCACCATAATGGATCCAGGTGGGGCATAGCTGTCCATACAGCTCAGAACAAGACCTGACAAGACATCTGACTGGATGCTTCCAAACACAGAACCGATTCTGATGCCTGAGCTCCTGAGTCTAAAGTTCTATGGCCTGGGTGCCAGGCCAAGGAATGAAGAGATCACAGATGCTAAGAATGGTCCCAGGAATTCTGACAGGCTTGTCAAAGGGCTAAGGTAAAAGGCAGGAGATACACAAACAACACATAATGCACAATAGACAAGTGACACCAGACACACCGGGACTGCTCTGCCCTGAACACCTCAGCACTGTGATCAAAAGTGAGACTTGGCTTTCATGGGGCCTAAGGGGCCACTTCATGGACACCCCCCACCTCCAAAGCGGACTCAAAAACCCCTCCCAGTAATTCCCAAACCAGCACCCTGCTTTCATCCCCTCTGTGGGTCGTAGCCCTCTACTTATCTCTCACACATCGGGGGATGCCGGTCCGTGTCAGGTGCAAAGAAAGGCCACCTCGTCAGCTGGGAAGGTCCTGCTGTCACCGGGCTGGTGTCTCTCAGACAGCTAGATTAAAGAAAACCTAACATCAATGCCTGATCCTGGCAGCCCATTGCCCAAAACCCCACCCTTCTGCTACTCACTGTGCTCCTAGGAATGCCCGGCACCTGCTAACCCTGACCCTCTGCCATGGATGCAATGCATCTGCACCTGAAAGGAAGTTAGAACATATGTCAAACACCACCAGGATAACTCAAAATCTGCAAACACCTTAGGTCAATCTAGGAATAGCATCTAGAGCCCAAATACACCCAAATTACAAATTTACACTCCCCAGGCTTGTCCTATTGCAGTAGGCTACGCAGCAGGGCAGAACAGCTCTGGCACCAAGGTGTGCAGACACCAGTGACACAGAACGTGAAAAATGGGGGGAACATTAAACACGACACATGATGCTTGTGGTGAGGGCTTAGAGGTGGGAAGGCAAAAGGGACCCCAATGACACACTAGGTAACACGGCACACCGGACAACACGACACAAACCAGAGCTGTTCTGCAATGCCCGCCTGAAAGCTGCCATCAAAAGCAGAGCCTCCTCCTCTAGCTGTCCTAAAACCCCCTTGTGAAGAAGATTGCTTTTCCCTCAGCTAACTTGTAAATCTGTCCAATAACTCCCAATCTGCTACCCTCCCATCTCCAAGCTGCGGACCCCAACTTATCTTTCAGATGATCAGCAGTGACGGGAACCCAGGTGGCACCTGAAATGAGTCTGCCTCGGATGGCCCTGTGATGACCTGATAGCCTCTCGGTCAACTACAAGAAAAAAAAAACAAATCCAAAGTATAAGTACAGAGTTATGTGGGCCAAATCCCAGCAAGTGAACTACTTGTCCTCTCCTGAGTGTGCCTGGCTCTTTCAGGCTCCAAGTTCATCCTGACTCCAAGGCTGTGGCTTTTATTACGAGTGGCACCTGGATTTGGAAAAAGCAAAGTTAAATGGCATTCCTGTGAGTGCAGTGGATGACCTTTGTGAGGGAGACATGAGAATGCCTCTGCTATGTTTCTGAAAAACCTGTAGTGGGGGTGCCCTCAAATAAACAACCTTTCTCACCCTGCTGCCTTCAAGCCCCCCCCCCAAGAACTCCCAACTGGATTCCTGCTCACCCTCCCTTCTCCTACTCACAATCCTCAAGTCACCTGAAGCCTTAAGCTCAAACATTTTCTTGGACACTGGGAAGATGCCCCTTGTGACAGAAGTAATCTGCTAAAAAAAGTAATGTAATTGACACCACCTGGAATCTCTGAAAGCTGCACTCCTCCAATAAACAATAAAAAACCATAACGAGAACAAAACCAGGAAATACAAATGCGCTTTACCACCCCTAAACACAAAACCCAAAATCACAAACTTAAACACTCCCTGTATTTCATAGTGTTTTCTTCGCAGTATTTTCCAAGCCTCTGTTGCTTTAAATGCCCAGGAACACCTGCTTGCTGGAAGCAAGCTGAGATGAGCTGAAAGAGCCTCTTCACTGAAATGACAAGAGAGCTCTTACCCTAGCTCATCCCAGAGAGGGAATGAAGCCCCTCAGTCAAGGCTGGGGTTAATATACCCCTGATGGTGCCCGCCTCTCGTTCCCATGATGCCCGGGAAAAGGGAGGGGACTAATCCCACCGGGTATAAAAGCCCTCAGAGCAGATGCAGCAGTTTGGCTCCTCTGACTCAGATTCAAGGGGAGTAACGGGCTTGTTATAGAAGAAAACTCTTCAGAGAAACAACAGCGGTTTCCTTTTCCACAATGACTACTTGCAGCAGATGAAAAAAAAACTGGTAAGACATAAAACTTTGTGTTAAGGTTACATAGGTGCATAAATTGGGTAATTTGCTGCTACCTTACATGATTATTCTTTCGTGATTGCTAAGTAGAACATCAAGTATGACTAAGTACGATGGAGAAGAGTGATAATGACATAAATAGCCTAAGTCTCATGGGGACTCCTAATTAGGCCTATCTACAGTAGAAAGAAAAATGAGAAAAAAAACCTCCTTGGCGGCTTACGTGTTAAATACACGCCAGTCTCACTCTTGTCTAAGATAGCTGGTCCAAAGGCACAGAAGAAAGTGGCCAGCAATGAATATTTAAATTCTAAAAATGCTGAAAAAGACAGAGCTTCCTTCCAGGGAACCTGTAAAAATTAGAAAGCGGGGCAGTTATCTCTGCTGAAACTGATAAAATGGCAAATAAACCAATTCTACCCTATAATTTATTCTCCAAAAATACTGTGAAAAGAAGGGTTCTCCTCAATTTAAATCCCTCCAGCAATGAAAAAACAGATTTTTTGCCGTTAATCAAAACCCTTAACAACAAGGGACAGCTGGGGAAGGTTTTCAGGAGGTGCTTAAGACTTACAAAGCAACCTGACTTTGCGGTGGTGGCGGCTTGTGTCTGAGAGACATCTGGCTCGATGCACAATTTTCAGCAAGCAGCTGCGCGCTCTGGGCCATAGACTTCTAAACACCGGGGCTGGCCCTTTTCCCTGGCAAAGAAAACTAACTAGCCCGGGTTCAAAAAGGCAGTTTGCAAGGGGCACTTGGCACCACCAAATTACCTTGAGTTGTCACTGGTGCCAGCTTGGATCTGGAAGGGATGTTTCACAAAATAGAATTTCAGCAGGCAGGACACCGCTCTGGGCTACGGGCCCGTGAACACAAACACTGGCCCTTTTCCCTGGCGAACAAAACTCACCGGCCCGGGTTCGCAGGAGGCACTTGGCAATGACCAGTGCTGCCGGTGCGGGCTTTAGAGGCATGCTATGCGGTGCAAAATATGAGGAGCCCGCCAAGCTCTCGTGGCGCCTGAGCCCTTAACAAAAATGCCAGCCCTTTTCCTAGGTAAACAAAAGTAACCAGTCCAGGTTCCTGGTGTCCCTTTGCAGGAGGCGCTTGGTACTGTTAATGCAGCCTGAGTGTTCACTGGCGCTAGCTTGGGTCTGCAAGGCATCTGGTGCAATGCAGAATTTTAGCAGCCGGACGGCCGCTCCGGGCCACAGGCCCCCAAACACCAAAGCCGGCTCTTTTCCCTGGAAAGAAAATGCAACAGACTAGTTTCCTCATGGCAGATAGCGATAGCACCTTAGGACGCTCAAACCAGCCTGACCTGCAAGTTGTGCCAGCTTAGGACCTGGAGGCATCCTGTGTAATAAGGAATTTCAACAGGCAGCGGGACGCTCCAGCCTGAGGCACCTGAAAAAAAATGCTGACCCGTCGCCCTGGGAAACAACACTCAACAGCGCAGGGTCCTGATGGCAGATTCCAGGAGACACTGGGCGCTGTCAAAGCAGCCTGACTTTAGAGTGGTGGCGGCTAGGGTCCGGGAGGCGTCCCACAAAATATGGAACTTCAGGAGCCAGCCAGCGGCTCTGGGCCGCAGGCTCCCAAACAAAAAGGCCGGCCCTTTCCCAGAAGAAGAAAAGTCCCCAGCCCAGATGCCTGGTGGCAGTTTGAAGGAGGCGCTTGGCACTATGATAGCGGCTGACAATGTGATGGTGGCACCTGGGCACTGTGAGGTCTGCTGTGCAATGGGGAATTACAGGAACCGGTCGGCCGCTCCAGGCCTTACCAAACGCTGAAACAAACGCTGACCCTTTCCCAAGGTAAGCAAAACTCAGCAGCCCAGGTTTGTGTGCCAGATTGATGGAGTGGCTTGGGACTCTCAAACAAGCTGGACTTGGCACAGATTGCAGCGTATGTCCAGAGGGCATCCAGCGCAATGCAGACTTTCAGCAGACAGCCGGTCACTCCAGGCCACAGGCCCCTGAACACTAATGCTGACCCTTTTCCCAGGGAAGCAAAACTCAGCAGCCCAGGTTGGTGTGGCGGATTGCTGCAGGCGCTTGGGACTCTGAAACCAGCCTGATTTTGTGGTGGTAGCAGCTTTGGTCCGGGAGGCATCCTGCACAAGGCAGAACATCAGGTGGCAGACAGCTGGCCACTCTGGGCCACAGGCCCCTGAACACTAATGCTGACCCTTTTCCCAGGTAAGCAAAACGCAGCAGCCCAGGTTCATGTGGCAGATGGCAGGAGACACTGCCGAGGCCAAAGGAGCTGGAGTTGGAACTGGTGCCAGCTTGGGTCTGCTAGGCGTATTTGGCAAGGCAGCATTTCAGCGGGCAGCCGGCCACTAAGGGCCCCTGGGCCTCCTGAACACCAATGCCGCCCTTTACACAGCTAAGTGTAACTCACCAGCTCAGGTTTCTGATGGCAGACTGCTGAGACCACTTGGGACCCTCAAACCTACCTGACTTAAACATGGTGGCAGCGTGGGTCCACGACACATCCTGTTGAATGCAGAATTTCAGCAAGCAGCCGGCCACTAAGGGCCCCTGGGCACAGGATACCAATGCCACCCTCTACACAAGGAAGTGTAACTCACCAGCTCAGGTTTCTGACGGCAGGTTGCTGCAGCCATGTGTGACTCTCAAACCAGCCTGACTAAAAGGTGGTGGCAGCTTGGATCCGGGAGGCATCCTGCGCAAGGCAGAATTTCAGCAGGCAGCCAGCCTCTAAGGGCCCCTGGACACAGGATACTAATGCCACCCTCTACACAAGGAAGTGTAACTCACCAGCTCAGGCTCGTGATGGCAGGTTGCTGCAGGCATTTGTGACTCTCAAACCAGCCTGACTTTGCGGTGGTGGCAGCTTGCGTCCAGGAGGCATCCTGCGCAATGCGGACTTTCAGCAGACAGCCGGTCACTCCAGGCCACAGGCCCCTGAACACTAATGCTGACCCTTTTCCCAGGTAAGCAAAGCTCAGCACACCAGGTTCATGTGGCAGATGGCAGGAGACACTGCCGAGGCCAAAGCAGCTGGAGTTGGAATTGGTGCTAGCTTGGGTCTGCTAGGCGTATTTGGCAATGCAGCATTTCAGCGGGCAGCCGGCCACTAAGGGCCCCTGGGCCTCCTGAACACCAATGCCACCCTTTACACAGCTAAGTGTAACTCACCAGCTCAGGTTCCTGATGGCAGACTGCTGAGACCACTTGGGACCCTCAAACCTACCTGACTTAAACGTCGTGGTAGCGTGGGTCCAGGACACAACCTGTTGAATGCAGAATTTTAGCAGACAGCCGCCCACTCCAGGCAACAGGCCCCTGAACACTAGTGCTGACCCTTTTCCCAGGGAAGCAAAACTCAGCAGCCCAGGTTGGTGTGGCAGATGGCAGGAGACACGTGCCGAGGCCAAAGCAGCTGGACTTGGAACTGGTGCTAGCTTGGGTCTGCTAGGCGTATTTGGCAATGCAGCATTTCAGTGGGCAGCCGGCCACTAAGGGCCCCTGGGCCTCCTGAACACCAATGCTGCCCTTTACACAGGTAAGTGTAACTCACCAACTCAGGTTCCTGATGGCAGGTTGCTGCAGGCATTTAGCACCCTCAAACCAGCCTGACTTTGCGGTGGTGGCACCTTGGGTCTGGGAGGCATCCTGTGTAATGCAGAACATCAGCAGCCAGCCGGCCACTAAGGGCCCCTGGGCCCAGGATACAAATGCCACGCTCTACACAAGGAAGTGTAACTCACCACGGTTCCACTTCAAGAATTCTGAGACGCCCCTTTTTTGATTAATGCAGCCAATTGTTCAATTTTTGAACATATTGTTTTCTTATGCTGTAATGGTGGAGACAACCATTCCAACACCCGTATCTCCCCCGTTTTCTTTTGTTGTTGAGAGAGAGCACCAAGCAGGTGGCAAGGGCTATTCCAGATAGTAAGGTCAATAGGGTGGTCGAGTTGTCTACGAGACACGTACCCCTGTTGTACACAGTTACTGATTTGCTGCAAGGCAAGACGATGCTCCTTTGTCAGGTATACAGGAGTAGTAGGGTCAACACCCTTTAACAAAGGCCGTAGGGCTTCTAACAAATGATTTGGTATTCCCACAATGGGTTTTAGCCACTGTAAGTCTCCCAGCAACTTCTGTGCATCATGTAGAGTCTTAATGTCCAATTGTAATTCCAATTTTTGAGGTATCACTATTTGATCCATCAAAGTCCATCCCAAATATTTCCAGGGCTTTGTAGTTTGAATTTTCTCTGAAGCAATAACAAGTGAATATGCAGCAAGAGTATTTTTAATAATGTCAATCTGCGAAGAGGAAAATGGTTGTTGTTGTGCAAACAAAATATCGTCTATGTAATGATATATTATAGTTGCTGGCCATTTGCGACGTAGTGGCTGTAATGCTGCATCAACATAAAGCTGACATAAGGTCGGAGAATTCCGCATGCCTTGTGGAAGAGATGTCCATTCAAATCTTTTATCTGGTTCTCCACGATTTATTGCTGGTAAAGTAAAAGCAAATCTCTTCATATCATTAGGATGCAGGCCAATGGTGAAGAAACAATCCTTTAGGTCAATAATTAAGAGTGGCCAGTGTTCTGGAATCATAGCTGGATTTGGAAGACCAGGCTGTAAGGCCCCCATAGGTTCCATGTGGTCATTTACAGCCTGCAAATCATGTATTAAACGATATTTCCCTGATTTCTTTTTGATCACAAAAATAGGTGTATTCCAAGGGCTCGTGGAAAGTTGTAAATGTCCTTTTGAATATTGTTCCTCTACCAATTCATGAGCATGCATAAGGCTTTCCCCTTTTAGTGGCCATTGCTTAACCATCACCGGTGTATCCGTCTTCCAGGTGAGTGGAATGGGGAAAGTCCAAGCAATGGCAATTACCCCAAAGGGTGCTGATTAGTAAACCCCACTCCTAATTGTGTTAAGATGTCCCTTCCAATTAAACAGGAGACTGTAGGAGGCAGTTGCACAATTGAAAACACAGCAGATATTTGTTGATCCTCAATGCACACAGACAAAGAAGGTGACCTGCTTGCCAATGTAAATCCTCCTACTCCTGTGAGCATGTTTGCTGATGGGAATAGAGGCCAATGTTGTGGCCATGCTTCTGGAGAAATAATGCTGGTATCTGCTCCTGTATCCAATAATCCATAAAGGGTTATGCTTTGATGCCCATAAGTAATTTCAACTTTTTGCTTTGGTCTATTTTGTAAATCCACAGTTAAAAGTGTAACACCAGTAGAGCCAAAACCTTTTTCATCCCGTGTTTGCCCAGTAAATGGTTGCATTCCTGATGTCATTTGTGATAGTGGTACCAATTGTGCAATGCGTTGTCCTTTTGTTATTTTAATTGGAGGATAGAGGGTGTAAGCCATGATTTGTATTTCCCCTGTAAAGTCTGCATCAATAACTCCAGCCAAAACAAATAATCCCAACATAGTTGTAGAAGAGCGTCCTAATAATAATGCTCCACATGTTTGTCCATTTAATATAAGAGGGCCCTTTACTCCAGTTGGTATCTTCTCAGGCCGATTCGTCATTAGTATGACGTCTACTGCCGCTGATAAGTCCAAACCGAGGCTCCCTGTTGTTGCGGGTTGCAGACAGGAGGTGGCAGCACTGTTGCGGCAGCTGGTGTCTCCGATGTCACGGCGGCAACTTGTTTCTGGGCTCAGCCCCCGTGAAGCGCACTCCGCTGATGGTTTCCCGACCGGCGCCTACAAGTCGTAGTATTGTTGGAGCTGGATCGGCAGTGTTGACACCAAATGCCAGTCGCTCGGCAAGCTCGGCGTGTGTGTCCCTCATTGCCACACCGGTAACACTTGATAAATGGCTTTGAACCTCCTTGCGTGAATGCCAGTGAGCCACTTCGGAGAGGAGCAAGAGCAGCTAACACCTGATTCTGAGCAGCTAACACCTGATTCTGATTAGACTCTGCCTCCTTTTGTGACCCCAATCCTAATTCCTTTAGAGCTTCTACTATGAATGCCTGCGAAGCCGTTGGCATTAACGCCATTCGCTCTAATGCTTCCTCAATGGTCCAATTTGCTCCTAAAGTAGCTAATACTCTTTGGGTTGCTGGATTACTATTTTGCAAAGCACTCACTTTTTACTCCAAACTGACTAACCGTGGAATGTAGCTGGGTTAACAACTTCTAATCTAAGGGAGAATATGCTGTTATATTATGCGTAAGGTTCCCTTGTGCATCATACTGTGGTGTGTATGTAACCGGACATGCAAGACTAGAAGCTATTTCCACTGCCTCGCCATCCCCCATTTGCATTACTTCTTTTGCCACAGCAGCCCAAGCTTCCCTCCTTTGATTAGCCATTTCCCCCCATAGATCACGGTGTGCCCCTGGGATGGGAGCTGGCTCTTTGGGGGTGCTATGCTGCCGGCATTTCGGTGCAGACACCGAGTTTTCGCACGGGGAAGGCGGTGAAGCAGAGGTTGGCTCGTGCGGGGGAAGAAACCCCCCCCGCCGGAGCTGACAGTGAAACCGGAGCTGGCTCGAGCGGAGCCGGCTCGCATGGGGGAAGCGGCCCCCCCGCTGGAGCTGTAACTGGAGCCGGCCCGCTCAGGGGTAGCGGCGAAGGCAAAGCTGGTGGCGGAGGCGAAGCTGGCTTGCTCCCACCCCCACCATCCGACCCGCCTGAAGCCGGCGGCGGAGGCAAAGCTGGTTTGCTCTTACCTCCCCCATCTGACTCGCCTTCCCCCTCTGACAAGGGAGGTGCAGACGGTTCTGCTATGTCTATAGGCAAATCCTCCACACCACTATGCTGGGGACTCTTAGGCATAAGTATCTTAGTTACAGAAGGTGCTAAAGGATCATCCTCACGACCATATCCTATATTCCTCTTATGAGCTTCTGTCGCCCTTTCTGCTGCCTTTCTCTCAGAGACCTGCTGAAGTAACGTATTATACACCACCCGCCATAACTTCCCGAATTTTTTAGCTGACTTATCACCATCTAACATTGTATCCAACACTATTTCCCCAAACTTTTTCCACTCTGATAGCTCATGAACTGTGTGCGGGTTACTAAATATACCTTTAGCATGGCTGTAAGCTAATAACCCCGGTAATTCCTTTTTTATATCTATCTCTTTTACTCCTCGCCTTTCTAAATATGAGGAGAAGAGATCGTATGCCGCTTGCCTATCCATACCTATTAATCAGCGCGCGCTGTTGCAGCTCTCCAGCCTCCGGCGGCACGTAGATGGCTTGAGTCACCGTTGTGATCCTCAAGGGTGCTTTTATAATCCGGCACCGTCCCAGCTGCAAGGACCCTCACCCAACTTCCTCGACCGTCGCGAGTTCCCTTTTTCTTTTTAATCCGAGAAAAAAGGACAGAGGTTCAACGTTGCTGCATCGTTGCCCGCAGCAGTGCCCGCAGCGTTGCCCGCATTCTCCACCATTTGACGAAGGAAGGAGACCAGGACATCCATTGATCATCACAGGCCCAATTTTATTGCTCAGTACGGCGGGTTAAATACAGTTCATAATGAACTTCATGCATATTGCAAAAGTTGAGCTCAGGATTGGTTAGTTACATATCAGCAGCTACACCTACTTCTGCATTCCTATGGTTCTACTTTTGATACTTTCTACATATTCTTAGGAGATATTCAGGAATAATCTCTACTCCCTATCCTCATGTTGCAGCAAGGTCACTGATTGCTAATTGTTGACATCTCCTTTCATCTTGCTGACTGCTGACTTCCCTCTCTTAGCTTAACCAGCAGCATTATGTCAGTATGGCCTTTCTCAGCTAACCAACTATTAATAAAACTCTCCACACAAAGGTGACTAAAAAACACTCAAAATTCAATGTCTACATACCACCCAAAGTAGCTCTGTAGGCAGATGGTGCATCCCTGGTGTCTCCTCAGGGAAACAGAAGGCACAGCTCATCTGGACCGGGCACAGCAGGTTCAGGCAGCCAGAGCAGCATGGTGAGAGGCTGGTACTGTAGATACAGCACAGGGCAGGGTGCAATGGGCTCCCAGGGCTCAAAGGGCTGTGGGCACAGGCTGTGAAACAGGAACACAGATGCTTGCCCTGAAAAAACTCAATTCCAGCTGCCCATCACATGGGGGCTTGCTGAAAGTGAGAGGGGATCATCAGTGTGTGATCTGAGAGCAACAAATAAGAAATTAAATGTCACCATTGCAAAGTGTTTAATCACTGCTCCCATTCTGTGTTCACCTTTATGTTGATTTTCAAAGAGCCACGGGAGCTGCATGGAGCCAAGCCTCTGGGCTGGCTCATGGACTCTTGGCACGCAGAGCAGCAGAACTTGGTGGGGGCTCTGCAAGGAGCTTGTATCCCCCAAAATGTGGGGGCATTGCTCAGGTATTTTCTGAGGTGCCTCAGCAGCAGCAAGACTAAACTTGGCAGCCTCAAGGCTGAACTGGGACTCACCTACCTTTATCTCAGGTAAGGGAGGAGCTAGCTCACAGAAATATAGGAAAAGAACTCATTTTCTTTGTTCTAATTGCCCTTTCATCATTAAAAAACTGGCTTCCCTTCTTGAGAGAATTCTCACAGAGCTTGAGGAGTGTGTACGTGGTCTTTCTTTGTAGGAACTCCACTGTCTGGTAGTACTGTGTCTTACCTATCGTTTTCAGAGGTGCAGCAGATTGTTTTTCTTATCTGCTGTATCCATGGTTCATGTGGGATTTCTCGTATGCTTGCTGTTCTCTGGTTCCCCAAGAGAATGGAACAGGCAGCTTGAATCCATATCACCTTATGGTGCCCAACTTCATGATACAATCCTCTTTCTTAGGGGAGGCAGAGGAGAAGCAGCCTCTTCTCATGCAGTGCTCATGGCTGTGCAGGACTTGTCTTGGCAAGGCTCTCGATGGACTGTGGCAGCCACAAGCACTGAGGCAGGAACAGAGAAATGTCCCCAGGGCCAGTGGTGGCAGCTGGCACAGCCTTGCAGCAGGCCAGAGCCAGATCTCCTGCCCTACCCTCATCCTGCTGCACGGGTGGGTCCCTGCTGTGTCCACTGCTGGGGCCTGTGGCACCCCAGAAACCCAAGGTGGGCACACCTGGATCCCCCTGTGCTGCCCTGAGCTGTCTGTGGGGCCAGGCACGGCCCTGGCTGCCCCAGGGCACTGGTGGGGCTGGGCTGGCCTGCCCTGGAACGCTGACCATGCTGCTGCTCCAGCAGAACCAGGCCTAGAACCTTGCCTACCATTGCTCTGTCACGGCTGGCTGGCTGAAACAGCAGCCCTCATTTCTGTGATTAGCTCTAATTGGTCATTAGGCTCTCAGAAGGGTAGGCTGTGCTCCCAGGGACCAGGTGCAGGTGCCCTCAGGGCTACAGCAGCTGCTCTGTGGTCTGCCCCAGTGAGGCTCAATCTGCTGTCCTTTCAGTGCCTGCTCAGAATGCACAGCAGCAATGAATTCACCTCTGCATGCAGCAATACATTCATCTCTGCATGCCTTGTGGGAACCTCTTCCTGGAGGATTTGCTGTTGTTCCTGGGCTGGTGGGTTTCTCAAGCCCCAGAAATGAGCACTGCAGTGCCCACAGAGCTGCCAGGGCTGCCTGCTCTGAGCCTGGCACTATTATCTGATTGCTCTTCTATCTGAATTATAGAGCACAGAAAAACGGTCTTGGGGATTTTCTCGGGATGTGGAAAATGTATTTGCTTTGACTGGCTCTGCTTTTAGAGAGGTGTGATAGACCTACTGTGGGAAAATAATTCCTTGTGCTGTAATTTGGCACTTCACTCCAGTATGATTGTTTTGTTTACATCTCATACAATTCTGACACAGATGCATGGTGTGGTTTTACACACCTTATTCCTCAGCCTTTTACACTTCTGTCCTGTCCTGTCAGGAGGAAAAGGAATGCTCTTGTATATTTTCACTATGATAAAGCTTTTAGTCCATTGTTTCCTTTCTACTTTCCTAACCTAATGTTCAAATGCTTAAAAAAAAATAATAATCAACAAATTACTTTGGTATGTTTGATGTGACCTTGTTATTTTCACAAATACCAACCCCAACAATTTGTAATAAATATCTGCAGTGTAAAATATAAGAGAGCTGGCAGCTATGTCTCTATAAATAGCAACCTTTCCGTGGTGCCTCCCAGGCTTTCTCAGCTGCTTGAAGACTTTGGTTACAATAGCTGATATTTTTGTCATTTTCCCCTCTGCAGATTCTCAGAGCTGTCCTGCACTTGGCCTCTGGGAAACAGAGGTGAGCAAGAGTAATGGAAATTAACAGCTGAAAAATGAAATGTTGTGAAAACATTGGCCCCTCTCCTGGTGTTTTATTAAAAAATGAAACTTTTGCTTATCTGGAGTTCTTGTGTGAAAAACCTCATAGCCCCAGTGGGACACTGTGGGATCCAGACACTGCTGCTGCTGCAGGGAGGGTGCTGGGCTCTGCCAAGGGGGACAGCATGGATGCCAAGGAGGGCATTGATCTCTATCCACACCAGATACAGCTCTGGGCAGCTCAGGGAAATTCAGCAGCACTCTCTGACAGCAAGGAAGAGCATGACAATGTGACTGATATTGTCCTTTGACAGGTTATCAGTGACAATAACTGACCCAGGGGAAGGAGCTGACACGTGCTCTAAGCAAGGCAAAGCAATGAGTGTGCCAGGGGCCACAGGGGATCTGAGCTCCAGCCAGGGAGAGCTGCCCTCTGTGCTCAGAGTGCCACAGACATCTTTTATGGAAAATCCTTTTCGTTAGGGTTTTTCATCCTGAGAAGCTGAAAGGCCTCAGGAACAAAATGTAAACAATGATTATCTGCTGCTGTGGAATGCAACAGGTGCATCTGGGATTGGTCTCATGTGGTTGTTTGTAATTAATGGCCAATCACAGCCCAGCTGGCTCAGACAGACAGCCCGAGCCACAAACTTTTATCATTCCTTCCTATTCTATTCTTAGCTGGCCTTCTGATGAAATCCTTTCTTCTATTCTTTTAGTATAGTTTTAGTGTAATATATATATAATAAAATAATAAATCAGCCTTCTGAAACATGGAGTCAGATCCTCGTCTCTTCCCTCATCCTCAGACCCCTGTGAACACGGTCACATTCAGAGCTCTGCAGCTCCCCTGGGCTGGGCTGGGCTGGTCCTGCAGGGCTGGCAGGGCTGGCAGCAGCCCAGATGTGACCCTGTGAGAGATGCCAGGAGCCCAGATGTGACCCTGGGAGATCAAGGTTGTCCCCACAATCTCCTGCTCTGGTGACAGTTGCCTGCCCGGTGACAGGGCACAGGCACACCCTGGTCTCAGCCTGCCCTGCTGAGGCTTTATCAGTTTGCCCCTTCTCAATGACCTCCTTGGGGGAAATTCTGGGTTTAGGCCTGCAGGTGACAGGGTGCCACTGCTGCAAGAGGGACAGGGCAGGTACATCAAGGTGCCCACGGTGAGGAGGGACCTCTCCACTAGCCCTGGTGCACAGGGTCACGTCAGCCACCTTTGAGCTGTGCTGGTAATAAGAGCAAAAATAAAGTTCCAGCCTGTTACAGGCAGTAATGTACATCTGAACATACACTCATTTTACACTTTCACTGTTACACTCACTGACAAATACAACAGGCTGTAGGTTGTTAAACAATCTGAAGTTAAATTCAGATTTCTGAAATTTCTTTTTAATAGATTACCAAAGGGTAAGGGTTACATGAACTTCAGTTTTGATGTAAAAAGCAAAACCAACCTTTTGCTAAAGATTCCAAAGCTCAAAAAATGCACTCCAAAATTTGTTTATGGCCATATTTAATCCTAAATTTCAAATAAAGTGATATCATGATTTACACCTGCTTGTATAGTCTAGCATTATTCCCAGAAAGACTAATCAACAGATTTGATGCAAAAGATTAATGACAGTCCTCTCAGGAGACATTTTGTTTACTAAACAATCAGCTCTATGCAAATTCCTGACTTACCATGCCATGTTTAATGGCTTCTTGAGGGAGTGTAACAGTTTGTTTATGTTTTCATGCAATTACTTCAGCTGAGAAGTTGCTTTTAGGGAAGAGGTGGAACTTGAAAGTGGTTGAACTTTATTGTCCAATGCACTGAAGGAAGACTCTTTCTGTGTAAACCAAACAGAGCTGGCTTCTGCATTCACTTTTAAGATAAAAAGCCACAACAACCCCTTTTTCACAAGGTTCCCAATGCGTGCTTTGCTGTGCTGAGGTTGTGTGAGAGCCCCTGAAGGAAATGCCGCCGGGAAGCTGCACTCGGTGTGAGCTGGCTGGTGCAAACCAAACATGCAAAAACAGCACAAGTGAAAGATGGGGGCGTTGCTGGGGGGTTGCTCCCACACCACTGTATGGGGGGCACTAAGTGATCAGCGGCATGCTGAGGAACAAACAGATGGATTTGGGCTGTGGGTGCAGGGAGCGGAGCCCTGTGTGCAGACAGAGCCTGGAGATTCCAGCAGAGCAAAGAGCCATGCAGGGGACAGGGGTGTCAGCCATCAGCCATTTTTCAATGGCATTCCCCCAACTTTAATTTTCTGTACAATTAAATTCAAAGTAATTTTCCTATGAAAAGACAGCTCAGAGGATAAAAATGGCCAAGGACTAATTTCCTGTAAGAGTATGGGACTATGTAGCAGAATAACAGCTCATTTAGAATTAACAGATTCAAAAATTGATGCATTATTTACTTGTTTTTATTTGTAATTCATAGTGTTACAAACCATTGTATGGTTCTGATTTAGGTCATTGCGCAAATGTTTGGTTGTACTTTCCAGCCTGTGGAAATGTGCCACTGGGTGCTGATGGGATAATAGAATCACACAGAATCTCCTGAGGGCAAAGAGACCCAGGGATCATCCCCATCCCTGTGCCTGCCCAGACCCCCAGTAATCCCACCCTCGGCATCCCTGGCAGTGCTGTCCAAAGGCTCCTGGAGCTTTGGCAGCTCTGGGGGTCCCTGGGCTGTGGGACCCTCCTGTGCCCAGTGTCCATGGTGGGGGTCCCTCGCCCCAGGGACCCTCCTGTGCCCAGTGTCCATGGTGGGGGTCCCTGGGCTGTGGGACCCTCCTGTGCCCAGTGCCCATGGTGGGGGTCCCTGGGACCCTCCTGTGCCCAGTGCCCATGGTGGAGGTCTCTGGGCTATGGGACCCTCCTGTGCCCAATGCCCATGGTGGGGGTCCCTCACCCCAGGGACCCTCCTGTGCCCCAGCCCTGACACCAAGGCTGTGCGTTCAATCCCTCATGGGCCATTTGCTCAGAAGTTGGGCGCTGTGATCCTTGTGGGTCCCTTCCACCTCAGGATATTCTGTGAATCCAGACTCTGTGATGTTCCAGACGAACAGGCTGGGCACTGCAGGGAGGCCCTCCACACTCTACTCTTTGTCTGCACTTTGGATCTCTGTGATTCTTACTCCCACAGATTCTCACACAATTACAGCCTTTGTGGTTGGTACTCTGCCTTCTTGTTTTAATAAAATATGGATAAGGCTGGACAATTTTTTAGAAGATAAATATATTATATGAGTTATTGGAGTAGTTATACTGGCACTGGCACTTTACACGGCAGTTTTATTGCCATCTCAGCAAGTGTCATTTTAGCATAATTGCTTCTCAAGTAATACAGGATGGGTGCAGATACATATTATGTAATCACAGAAGAATGTTAATAAAGAACCTTTTTCCAGCCTTTTGAGGGATTTCTTTTCCAGGCAGTGAAGCCTCACTGGAGCTAAGCTAATTAATGTCAACTTTATGTGGAAAACATTTTTATCATTTGCTTTGATTCTAGGAAATGTAGGATGATTTTTCTATTTAACCCTGAAGAAAAATAATGAGCAAAGCAGTCAGTCAGAGGTATGGAGCTCTTGTACCAGTGTCGGTATTTTGAATAACAATTTATGAACCTGGGTATCTGTGGGTGTCTTTTAGAGCCTTTGTTCGATATATTTCTCAATGTTCTCCCACATCCAGGAGATGCCTCAGGATCTGCCCAGCCCAGTTCACTCTCCTGGAGCCCCACATCATCTCAGCAGCTCCTGGAGGAGGTGGGTCCCTTCCATGAGGGAACTTGAGGAATTTTAACTGTAGCTGCCAATTGACTGAAACTCAGTGTTTGGCTAAGGTATATTTACTTGTGTGTACAGATGGCAGGAAAACCCAGGCCTGAATAGCATGGAACTGGTGATGCAGCATGATCCAGGTGTCAGGGAACAGCATTACTGAGTGAAAGGTAACATGTCACTAAGTTTTGGGCACTATCAAGCACAAATTACTGGATAGTTCGTTATTACCAGTAGCTTTATTCCCCTCTTTCAGCATTTCACATCAATCTTAGTGCAAAGTGACAGACAGATGGGGGATCTGATAGCATTGCATGAAAATTATACAAGCCACAGAGAGAATAAATGTTTTCCATCTATCTTTCTGTCAGTGGCCTTGGGAAAGATTAGCTGCAGATAAATAACATTTATCTCCACCAGGCATCACCACTTCTGCCTGAGGAACATGAATTCCTGGAGATAATTAAGTTAGGATTGACCTCATTCAGTGCTCTGGGGTATTGAGGGGTTATTCCCAGTACTGGGACCTGGCCCCTTGCCTCCACCATCTACCACCCTCCATCCCAAAATTGGGCAATTGCTACTGGCTGTCTCACTTCCTGAAGTATTAAACCTTATTACCAAAGTTTGGATGGCTATGTATCTTAACTACACAGCAAGCATGTTTATGTGACTTGTAAAAATTGTCAGTGTGCGGACAAAAAGTTGTATCCTAATCTATATGAATGAATGCCATGTCTGAAGTCCAATAAACTAGTGATGACTGTTTCACCCATGGCAAGGGCTGGTTACACAACAAAAACGAGTCATCACTGTGGTAACCAGAGATCTCTCCAGACACAAGTCACAAACTGAACTGCAGAATTGTGATTTCAGTAGCATTAAAGAAGAATCAGCTATTGGAAAGATAAAAAAAAAATCTAAGTAAAACCATAATTTTTGCAGTCTATTAAATGGGTTTGTAAAAAGAAAGAACTGACCCTTTTGGGGAGGAAGTGGTGGTTGGGGTGTCCCAGTCCTGCCATTCAGTATGTGGATGCTCTCATCTCTAAGGGTGAAATGTTGTCCATGCCCTGCTGCTTTGTGCAGCACCACAGAATCTCAGCTCCTCGCTCGGAACTCCCAGGAGTCAGCAGGAATTAAACTGGACTCAGAGAACAGGACTCTGAGAAGGGATAGAAATAAGCCAAAGAGCTCCTTGGCTAAATATGGAGTTGCTCCAGCTTTGAAAAATAATAAAAAAAAAAGCCATAAAAAGCAAAGTCATAATCTCTCTCAACACATAGCACAAAGTGGATTTTGAATCTTCCCTTCCATTTCACATCTTGTCCCTAAACCACTCTTGATCTTGAATTGGACAGGGAAACTGTGGCCACAGGAGAAAGTCTGGGGAGTGACCTATTTAAATTCCTAAAGGGGAATTTAATCCTTAATTTACATACAAAACACACATCCACATCCACACCCACACACCCATCCACACCTATTTTGCATGAAAGAATTGATAAGGAGCAGCAAGAGACGCAAACTGCACAAAATTATTTAGGTTAATCAAGACTAGGTGATGATCTTCAAAGTGTATAAAAAGATGGTGGTGTGAACGGAGAACGAGATGACAAGCAAAATTCAGTTTTGACACATGCAAAGTAATTTGCACAGAGGAGTTAATTGGAACAATTTATACTCCCGGCTAGGCTCTAAATTAACTGTAATAACCCAGAGAAAAAGATCTTTGTATCACTGGGATAGCTCAAAGACTTAACATGTAGATATTTTCTAAGGAGCAAGAGTCATTGGAATGCAGAGGGAACAGGATAAATCAACACTGGAAGTATTGGGAAACTGTCACAGAAATCACTGTTACACACTCCCCCAGAATAATCTGTTCAGGTCAGTGTGTCTCAAAAAGGACGTGGATGAAATAGCTGGATCCAGAGATCAGTTCTGGAAATGACTAAGTGCTTGGAGAGAATTTATGGGGCCTGTAGGGCTGAAATGGCCTGAATTTATTGTTGGGTGAAAAGACTGAGTGGGAGATCTGAAAAGCATAAGAAGTAATGGTGGGATATGATGAAATTATTAGTATTATGAAATTAAATAGTAGGTGAGTGCACATCCTTTATCACAGAGCAGAAAACAGAAGGTCTGTCCTTGCACAAAGGCGGGAGCAAGCTCAGGAAAGCAAACGCAGGGAGGGAGTTTTCCACACTATTCACTGCTGAGACTCATTTCTGGGAGCTGTCAATAAGGCCAAAGCCTGCACCCATTTCAGGAGGTCAGGCATTCATGGGGAAAACAGGAACCTCCAGACCTAGTACAGTGAAGATTAAGAGCTAAGCAATTGCAATTGCAGTAGATAAAGGTGTTTGTGAGCCAAGGCTTGAGCTGGGATCCAGCTGGTGTCCCGGACACCTGGGGCAGGTGTTCTGTGACCCTCGGTGTGGGCATTGGGAGGTGAGAGCACTGCGAGCTGCACACCTGGGCACAGCTGGGTACACCTGTGCACACCACACCTGGGCACACCTGGGGCAGGTGTTCTGCCTGTGCCAGCTGAGGCTCTGCCCACCCGGACTCCTGGGGGTGCAGGAGGAGCAGACCCTACACTGCTCCCACTGCTGGTGCTCTGCCCATAGCCCAAGGCAGGAAGAACCAGCACAGAAAAGACAAAAGCTCAGAGGTCTCCTGGTGACCAGCTGCTCACCTGGGAAAGGTTTCGTTTCAGGGACTGCACATAATTTCACAGGGATCAGGAGGTTTGGTCTCTAGCCTGAATTTCTCTACTACCGGTAACATGAATTTGCTTTCTTCACTGTAGAAAAGAAGGAAAAAAAAAATCAAAATTTGCCAAATGAAAAACACCAAAGTCATTAAGGGGGAAAGTTTTGGGTTTTTTTTAAGCTTCAGTTTGTAAGAAATAATGGCAATTTGAAAGCATGCTGTTGGGAGGAAAGGGTTAAAATCAGAAGATTTGGCAAGGAAGGAATAATTTCACTCAAAGTGGTGCTGCAGCTGGAAATTCTAAGAATGGTAGTGTGGGAAACTCTATTTATTATGCCTAATGTTGTTCATCTTGCAACTGTTTTGAGAAGCAAAATTCCTGTGTAGAGAGACCACTCTCATGGACATGCCTGTCTCCTGCTGAGAGAGAGAGATCATAAAAGCACAGCCTTGTGATAAACCTTTAACACATTTAAAACATGGGCAGACAGCAGTTCCTGCTGCTGGGCATGAGCTGAGCCTGGCAGAGCCTGTGTCCTGTGTGTCTGTGCCCATGAATGAGCTGAGCCTGTGTCCTGTGTCATGTGTGTCTGTGTGTCTGTGTCCTGTGTGTCTCTCTTGCCCAGCGTTGTTAGTGAGGTAATGAAATAAATCTACTCTGCATGTTGGCTGTGTTTTGGTGGTTGCCATGGTTACCTGTATGTGTTGATTCACACACATGCTGAGAATTCCCCTTAAGGTATAAACTCTAACAACATCTTAGTTTGACTTTCAGTTAACTACAGAAGAGAATTTTACTCTGAAGATAATTTCTTCATTTCTTTTGACACAATTTATCATGTATTAGTTTTAAAAATAAGTAATTACAATACCCTGCAGAATGATTGGCACAATGTGTGGTACCTGTCATCACCACAACCATGGGAGAAGGAGCCCTCCAGTGGGTGGGAGCTTCAGTTTCCTCAAACTTTAGCAGAGAAGGGAAATACAGAAAATCTTAGAAATGAGATCTATTTTCTTAAGTGCTTTCCTATGCAAAACCACTCCCACTGGTACTGAAATGTAAAAAGATCTGTGGTGCCTTGTTTGACAATTGGGAAGGCATAAAAGGATGGTATCGTAAGGAACACTTGCTCTGGCCTTTTTTAGACTTAGCACTGTCGACGGAAGGAGACCAGGACATCAGGTTGATCATCACAGGCCCAATTTTATTGATCAGCACAGCGGGTTAAATACAGTTCGTAATTAACTTCATGCATATTGCAAAAGTTGAGCTCAGGATTGGTTAGTTACATATCAGCAGTTACACCTACTTTTACATTCCTATGGTCCTACTTTTGATACTTTCTACATATTCTTAGGAGATATTCAGGACTAATCTCTACTCCCTTTCTCCATGTTGCAGCAAGGCCACTGATTGCAAGCTGCTGACATCTCCTTTCAGCTTGCTGACTGCTGATTTCTCAGCTTGACCAGTGGCAATATGTCAGCATGGCCTTTCTCAGCTAACCAACTATTAATAAAGCTCTCCACATAGCACTACCAAAATAAAAAACAACCATTTTGTCTTCTCTTCTGTGGTTAATATTGTGCTTCAGAGAAGCAAAGTTTTATCTCTTTTTTTTTTCTTTTTTCTTTTCTCCTGTCCTTAAATGTCCTTTAAAGACTGTGCATAAGTCCATTGTCTAAACTGCAGCCTTCTCAGCCATGAGGATGGCTGACCAAAGAGGCTTCTGTGGGGAAGGATACCGAGGGAACTCTCATACCCATCCTGTACCATCCTCAGTGTTCCTGTTTGGGACTGTAGGAGCTCCCAACTTGTGTTTGGGACTGCAGGAGCCCCCAGTTTGTGTTTGGGACTGCAGGAGCTGAAGGCAGAGTGGTCACACAGCAAGGGTGGGACACTGGAAGCTGCATCTGTGAATTAGCAGCATACAGGGACTCAAGGACGGAAGAGGGAAATGGACCAGAAAGTTCCATTTTGGTTTGGAAGTAGTTGCTACAAAATATGGGAGAAGCAAAACTGAAGGGAGTAAAATCAGCAGGTCATTACTGTGCTAGGGAAGGAGTTAAGGCTGGTGTTTCAAACAATGCTTTCTGTTGCCTTAGAGGCAGGAGAAAGGAAATGTTTGAAGTATCTAAACTGAAGCTGACAGTCTTAAAAAGTCCTAAGGAATTAATAAACTCATAGACTCCTGTAGAAATACAGCTTGTAATATTACTGCCTTTAACTTCCCTTTGGGCTTGTGTAGAAGAGGTGCTGAAATGCTGAAGGCCAGATCAAAACTGTGAAAAATGCCAATCACTTGTTTTTAAAATTTTAATAGTAATAAAATGGTTATAAAAAATAGTAATACAATTAGAGTAATAATTTGGACAAATTGAATTAGGACAATATGAGACAACAAATACAAAGAGTTACGGACGTCCAGGTACCTTTTTCTGGGCAGCACGAGCTCAAAAAAGGACCCCTGTTAACAAAGGATTAACCCTTAAAAACAACAGCCTGTTGCATATTCATACAGCTCATCCATGATGCATAAATTCCATTCAAACCCAGGATTCTGTCTGGTCATCATCAGCTTTTTCCTCTGGATCCTAACAGCGCCTTCAAGGTGGGAAGATGTTCATTCTTTCTGATAATGGAGCAATAAATTCTTTTTCTCTGAAAGATTCAGGTGTCCTGTGGCTGCTATCTCACTGCAAATCTTTCCTTAAAAAAAAAATCCTACATAGCACAGTTTCTATTTTAACATTTTTTATAATCTAAAACTATATTTAACACACTACTTAAGAGAATTAATACAGCATTACTTTCTAACACAACACATATAATATTCATTTTAATATTTGTGAAAAGCCAATCATAAAGTATGCATTTTTCACAATAACATTTAAAAATATTATCTTCTTTTTTGCAAAATTACACAGACCATTTCTCTGATATGTAAATTAAATGCTTTGCATTGTGGTAATAACTAAATCTTCTGCCTGTTTTAGAGAGAACAAGAGAACAAATAAAGAGAACAAATAAATACAGAGATGAGATTTCAGAAAGGCAACCCCAAAGCACACCCTCGGTCAGCCGCCTTTCTCTCAGCTCCAGCCCAGCCTCTGGCTCAGCCAGGCTGGGATCTTGCAGCAGGTGCAAGTCAGAGCTCCAGATCACACTTCTGGTGAGACACATGCCCTTAAAGATGCAGAATGAATGTGTCTTTAAAGCATATGCAAGATTTATTTCTTCATTTCTTTGCACACATAAAGAGCATGACATTTACACTTTGAGCAGTGGGACAGAGTGTGAAGCTGGTCTGGATTTTTCTTTTCTCCTGCTTTTACAGTATTACTGTTTTCTTTACAATGCGATTATATGAGCAGGCAATTGGATTACTGAGAGCATCCAGCTCACATTTCCTCTTTTGAAAAGACCTGTGAAAATCTTTATACCTATGCCAGGAAAGAAATAGAGATGTCATAAAGTAAGTGTCTAGCCTGCTATCTCTGCAATCTGATTATCCACGTAAGTGCGCTTATGTTCAAAAGCGCTGTATTTTCCATTTCTTTATCTAGCTGTTTCTCAGAAAGATCTTTCTATTTCATGTGTATGAAATACCTGCTGGCGAGGGATGTCCTTTATGGCAAGTAATTAGCTTTGTGCAATGCTCTGCCTCCCTCTTCCCAGAGCTCTGTCCCTGGGGCTCCCCTCACAGATGTCACACACATCCAAGGAGGAGCCCACACATCATCCCTCCCTGTGCAGGGACCTGAGAGCTCTGCAAGCAGGAGTTGCTTCATGAAGCACTGCTGTCAGTGTCTGTGCTGAGGGCAGTGAGTTTGGCTCTGTTCACAGATGGCTGTGTGTGTCTGGTTCTCCCAAAACACAGCAAAACAACAACTCCAGTAAATTTCTGGGAAATAAACTATTTTGAAGGATACTACTTGAATAAGAGAAACAAAATCCTACCAAATAACTAGTCACACCCCAATATGCTTTGAGAAAATAATTCTTTATTGTGTTTGGGTATTGTTATTACCTGTTTTTACTGTGCAATCAGTTCTGCCCCCCCTCCAGTGGTTTCTTTGTTCAAGAGAGAGCAGTGGGCAGCAGTGGCCAGGGAGGACACTTGTGACTGAGAGAGTGAGCAACTGCTCTGTGCCAAGCGTAAGAGCCTGAATGAGGGATGTGGGACTCCAGGGGCTCTCCAAAATGCAGTTTATTGTATCCAAGGTGTCACAGCAGCCCAGGGCTGTGGGTGACAGAGCTGTGCCCACAGCTGTCAGCTCCAGCTAGCCCTGGACACCCTTAGTTTAGCTTCCAATGCATTATAGACTTTTCTGTGCTGAGCATCTTCATACAGCAGAACCAATCTATCCCTTAACTTTTACCTGTAGCCCATCATAACTACTGTAATCACCATATTCATGTCACTGTTCTCCAGTCACTAACAGTCAGTGCATTACAGTTTCAGCTAGAAATTGTTTTTCAGTGGAAAATTCTGAGACCTTTTTCCTACTTGCCACATTTGCTGTCTTGTTTGCCTGTGCTCTCTTTCTGCTTGGTCAAAACATCTTCTTGTTTGGGGTGGGTTTATCCTTTGCTCTAAGCCATAAAACCCCTTCTAACTAACACACCCTTTGCCTCTGGTTATCCAGTGAGACTGGCTCAGCAATTCTTTTCTTCTATACCAAAACTTGCTTCCATCTCTATTTGTTCTTCAGATTCTACATTCAGAAATCTTTCTGTCATGCACACATATCTGTGAGACTTTCTTGTCAAACTTTCATCCTCCCCAACAGCCAAGGCTCCAAAGGAAGCCTCCAAAGGTGGGGCTGCTCCAAGCCGGCCAAACCAACACAGAGAGGGGACTGGGAAAGCAGGGTAAGGATAGAAATGGAGTTGCACAAAAAGACTGAATCTTGAGTGGTAACACTGCTGAAGATGACAGGAGGTAAAGTTAGTGGCACAGTAAATAAAAAAAAAGGTGTGAAGATAAGAAAAATATTTTTTAAAAAATGCTGCCTCCAAAAGCCTGCTGAAAATGTTCATCTTGCTGAAACAGAGAGCTGAGGAACACATTATTTGGCAAACTGGAATGAATAATTAAATGCAATGATAAACTGTGTAGGTAACCAAAGGGAAGTATTGACCAAAGCTGAGCAGAAACAGTGAGAAATGGAAGAAAATGTGTTTTCTAACAGGCAAAATACCAGAAGGAAGTAAAATCTATCACTTCTGCTCAGACAGCTAAATAAACCTACATCCAAGACTGGATAAATCTGAAGCCACTGATGGAAAACATGTACCCAGACAGAATGTGGAACACAGGGCTGCAAACAGTGGGAAGAGCACAGGAAAAATGGACCTGATGTCTTGTGGGTACAGCATTGGTACCAGCCAGGGAAGCAAGGAGGAAGCCTGGGCATCCTGTCAGCAAAACAGCAGAAATGGATGACTACTGCCAAGAGATACTGGCTTTAACTGGTGATTATTGTTGGTTTGCTTTATTTAATGTTTGAACCGATAAATAATGTAATTTCTTTTCCATTTATTTATCTATGCCCAATTGAACAGGATTAAGTGGCAGTACAGATAATGAGGTTTACTGCTCTGAGGTTACTGTGCTAACTGTGGAGCTGATACTTTATAGCTATGAGGTTAGATTCATTAGCTGCCTCCCCTTGAGCAAAGCCAAAGTACATTTTCTGCATGTGAACTGACTCAAAATTAATTCAGACTGGTACCTCAATTTCTTTGTCTTTCATAAACAGGAGGGGAATAAAATGGATTCAAGTATTTTCCTAAAATGTTTGTTAATATTCTGTTTTATCAGTCCCAGTGAATTCCTTTCCACTTCAGGTGTGCTTATTTTCTACTTTGCCTCCGTTTCATCTTATTTTCCCCAGCAGGAATGAAAGCAGACACCAGATCTCTTCTCATCCTGACCTGAGCTGGAAACCAGTGATGTTAATCACGCCCTGATTTCAGTTTCTGCAGTGCTGCTTTGGAGAGCTTCTCTTGCTGCCCTTGCTGTGCTGGGAGGAGGGAGCAGGAGAGCACGGGGTGTTCAGGATGCCCCAGGATCTGTGGGATCTGTGGGATAGATGAGCAGGAGAGCATGGGGTGTTCAGGATGCCCCGGGATCTGTGGGATCTGTGGGATAGATGAGCAGGAGAGCACAGGGTGTTCAGGATGCCCCAGGATCTGTGGGATCTGTAGGATAGATGAGCAGGAGAGCACGGGGTGTTCAGGATGCCCTGGGATCTGTGGGATCTGTAGGATAGATGAGCAGGAGAGCACGGGGTGTTCAGGATGCCCTGGGATCTGTGGGATATATGGACATGTCACAGGGCCCCTGAGTGAATCCTGCAGGGGGATGGAGCCAGCCTAGCTCTGCTAACTATTGCTTCAGATGAGTAACTGGAGCTGAACTAAAGCCTCAGACTGAAGTTCTCTCAAGATTTACCTGAGACTGAGCTTGTGTTGAGCTCGTGCTCAGTTGTGTAAAAGGCAGCCCTGAGGCCAGTGGAAGCTGGCAGATAAGGAAGCTACAACTCAAAGTTAGCTGCTGATCCACTGTGAGACAGAGGAAGAGTCCAGTAAGATGCTAGAAGAGCCCAGACCAAAAATCCCCTCTGTGCAAAAAGGTGTGTGCAGGGTGTGTGAGGGGTGGGTGAGGATCAGCTGCATGGACTGTCAGGGTATAAAGGGACAGGGATTCCTTGGTTTGGGCTGTCTCCCAGAGGCACACATCTCCAACTGTTTCTTCCAGTGTACAAGTAGAATAAATTGGACCTAAAGCTCAAAACCCTGCTGCAGAATACTCAGGGCAGCAGAGAAAGTTTTGTACCAGTGACCTCACCTGCATCCCCAAAAAGCCCAGCTGAAGATCCATCTCTCTGGGCACCCTTTGGGGCTCCTCAGAGCAGCACCCTCAGGCTGGAGAGCTCCCAACACATCCCTGTGAGTGCTGTGATTGGGTCAGCAGCAGAGAGATGGGCATTAATATCTGACTTGAGCACACCCTGGCCCCATGTCCCAGATAGAGGAGTCAGGTGTTTAGAGCACTGTGACCGTGTTCACAGGAGTTCTTGGATGAGGGAATAGACGAGGATCTGACTCCATGTTTCAGAAGGCTTGATTTATTACTTTATTATATATATTACATTAAAACTATACTAAAAGAATAGAAGAAAGGGTTTCATCAGAAGGCTGGCTAAGAATAGAATAGACAAGAATGATGACAAAGGCTTGTGACTTGAACAGAGAGTCTGAGCCAGCTGACTGTGATTGGCCATTAATCAGAAACAACTACATGAGACCAATCACAGATGCACCTGTTGCATTCCACAGCAGCAGATAACCATTGTTTGCATTTTGTTCCTGAGGCATCTCAGCTTCTCAGGAGGAACAACCCTAAGGAAAGGATTCCCATAAAAGTTGTCTGCAACAGACATCTTTAAACATTCTTCTACCCAAAGCTAGTAGAAAGTATTCCTATTTACCAATTACTTTAAACAGGCAATTCAGTGAGTGTCCATAGCTTTAGGCATGCCTACTTTCATTTGGGAAGATAAAAATGGTGTTTTTCTCTGGGATGCATTTTATCTTGTCAGTAAGTGTCACCAGTCTGCTCTTGCCCCGAGTTGTGAACAGTGCTGCACAGCTTGTGATTTGTGGTGTTCATGCAGATCCTTTGGTATAGTCTGAGAAACTTAAAATGCAGTTCAAAAGGGACTAGAAGAGATTATTTTAGTGAAAGTTTCTAGTATTTTTCCTCTGGACACAGCAACCCCTGCATCTGGCACAGGCCAAGCAGCGGCCCTGGCCTCCCTATGCCCAGAGCCAGCGTCTGCTGCTGGCAGCATGGATTGAACTCCATGGCAGAGCAGATTCACTGCATTCAACCAAAACCACTTCGGTAATAAAACAGGGCTGGCAGGGCTGATTTTGGAAACAGATCTCCTCTGCAGATACTGCTCGACCTCACGAACCAGAATCTCTGCAAGGCTGTTTCCTTCCTCCGCCAGGGAAGGTTTGCCCACAGATGTTGATGTGGCCTAAACAGCAACCAATTTAAAAGCTGAAGTAGAAATATATTTTTGGTTCGTGAAGTACAAAAGTCCATGGAGATCCCAGACAAGGCTAGATTTGTTTTTACTGCTAAGAGCTATTTAGGCTTCAGGTTGTTTGTTACCAACTTGCAGTTCTGAGTATTTTGATTAGTGCTTGAAGTCTTATTGCTTGCTTTGCAACATTTCTGCCTGCAGGAACAACGACAGTGCTTTGGAAAACTCATGTTTTTAGAGCTTTTAAAATATACAGTCTGCATCAGAGAAGATCAAAGTGTTGCTTCTTTCCTTTTCCAGGAATTGACAAAAATATAACAGAATATATTTCAGAAAAAGGAGTAGCAGAAGAAGCAAATATTATAAATTCCAGAGTCAAATATTATGATTTCTTGTTCTCAAGGTACCCATGAATTTTCCAGACAGATGTGTGGGCCAGGCTTTCTCATGGCACTATCAGTTAGAATGACTAATTTCTGTCTGTTCTAAAGGACTACTAAAAGTACTTTTTCCTCTGCACTCCTTGTGCAGATGGGTAGTGAAGGTGGCTGTGGAAGTTACACAGAACACCACAGCGGGAAGAGAAAATCATTTGGATTGGTTTGTGGATGGGAAAAGCTGCAAAGAGGGGCTGAAGCCACTAAGAAATGTTGTGGGGGAGCACACAGAAGGGATGTGGAGATGTGTGAGACGTCGAGGCAGGGACCACCATCCCTGCAAGGGCTGTGAGGTACCACCTGCACAGGTAAGCACAGAATCCTGCTCGGGCTGTGGATGGTGCCAGGCAAGGAAGCTGCTGAGCACACTGGAACATCTTGGCTCCTGCTTGCAAAATGCTAACAGGGTGCACTGGGCTTTTCTTCAATGATAGCTTATTCAAGTGAGACCTGAAATTATAATTAGAAGTAGGATGCACTTGTCGTGTGCAAATATGATAATTGGTTCATAAATGTATAATGCTGTTAATTAGCGTGTGATCTCTTGTAACAGAGGAACGTGTGTTGCTGTCTCCTGAGCCCCTGAGGACAGGATAATGAATCACAATTCAGTGCTCCCGTAGTACTTGGGAAGAAAAGAGCATCACTCAGTTCAGGCTCCTCAGAAACTTTGAGCAAAGGAAGGAAAAAAAGAGGAGTCTTTGCAAGGCCATATCTTTCTTGCTGAAAAGCTAATAATCATCTAATAGGAAGAGAGAATTTTTTTCCTGTTCAACAGTGGGAAAAAAATCTTTTTACTCTTTTTACTCTTTACATTACTCTGTCATATCCAGTGATCGATGGTCACCAGAGTATGACTGAGGAACATTTCTGTTTGTATCCTAGCATGAAAGCTGTTGCATAAACCCAGCCGTTAAAAAAAGCTGCAAGAAAAATGTACTAACACACACACATGCGTGACCATGTTTAATATCAGCTCTAGTTGCAGGAATATAGAAAGTCACACTGGAAGCATAAATATATGGGTTCCAAGAACAGATGGCTCCATCCAGAAGACTTGTAACACTCAGTGTGGCATCATTTGTTATTCATGTAGCTGTTCACTTTGTTTCTCCTCGAGTTTTATTTGAACAGTTGTTTTCACTTGAAAGATATGCTCAGAAGCAGCTGCAAGCAGTTGGGGACTCAGCTTTTGCTCTGCACCCACATTGTGCTGGAGATACCAGGGCTTTCACCCTGCTTGGCTGTGACACGGTTTGAAGTGGGTGTCATCCACTGTCTCCTGGTCTGAGCAGATCTGGAAAAGGTGGCTTATCTGTCCCCCTGACTAAAATTCTGCTTCACCTTTAACCATTTCTGATGCTATCAAATATATTGATGGAAACAATAGAGAACACAGCTTGGTTTCAAAGGAAAGAGAGCTTTATACAAACCCTGGGCACATCCTCTCTTGGTATGTTTTGGGTTACAGCACAGCATCTTTGGCTCAGAGCTGTGTTTGCATGGCAGAGCTGCCATCAGCCCCTCTGCCAGCCCTGCAGGCTTTGGCTTTCCAGCCTCATGGAAAGATTATTCCTACAACCCATTCACACCCAAGACAGTTAAAATGGGTATTGTTATAATGGGTTCACACACCATGGCAAACCAACTGAGCCCCACTAGCAGGGAGGAGATGGAGATGCTGTAGGAGAAAAGCAGCAATGAGCTGCCTGTCCAGCAGCAATGAGCTGCTCTTCTTCAAGGTCAGCAACTCCCTGGGCATCAGTTTCTGCCCATTGCTTCTTGCCTTATTGCTGGGCATCGTGGAGGAGAGCCTGGCTTCAAAAGGAACCAGAACACTTCGGACTGGTCTGTAGTGATAGCAGGATGTGCAAAGCCTCTGGTTTAAGGTCAGAAAAGAGATGATACAAAGCATTTTTCCCACAATTTTTTTAACATTTACTCTATGACCTCAGCAGTCATAATAAAAAAATGTTGTTGTGGTGCTCTTAATCTGCACTCTGATGGCTGGTATTTGTCAGGTTTACAGTTTTCACTTCATTTGTTGCCTTCATCTGTAGAAAGAGAACAAATGTCCAAGAATGGATAGTAAACCATCCAGCTGAAACAAGTACTTGGTTTGGGGAAAGGTTTCCTGTTGCAGGACAAATGGATTTCTGAGAAGACATAAAAATGTGGCTTCTGGAGAGCAACACATAAAATGAAAGTAAAAGCAAGAGAAGCTGCTGAAACAATCCCAGACAGACAATGGTTGAGTCTCTGCTCCAGGAATTTATTGTGTGGAGGACAGAGCAAAGTACATTTCTCAGAGTCCAAGGGCAGGGAAGAAACCAGACAAAAATAGATGGAGTGGGATTTGTGGCTTTTTTCTTTCTTATATTAATTACAATGCATTTATGCACCCCCAACCAATATGCCACATATTATATCCCAACTGTGTAAACACAATTGGTTTTTAAAGAGAAAATTTTGAGAAAATATTTGCAAAGATCTGCCTCTGGTTCTCTTGGCAGGGAAATCAGAAAGAGGGAAAAAAAATTAGAAAGCTAAGCAGAAGCCTGATTCCCCAAGCCCTGATTTAATAACATCTTTCTGGTGCTATTCCTAGCCTGACTAGGATCATTTATCTCACTGACCAGTGTGCTCAGCATCCTTCCTCACAACAGCTTTAGTGCCTTCAGGACTTTCAGATAAATCTTTTTTTTTTATCAGGGAGACAGGTCAAAATGATTACACCTAAAAGTGTGTAGTTTTAAGAGACACTCAGACTTGTTCTTTATTGCTCTGGAAGTTACTTCTCTGAAAAAAATCCCAAACTCAAAGAAAGCTGAGATCTGGTGGCAAACTCAGGCTTTTGCTGCTTGGGCAGACCCAGGAGGGGTTGCAGGACACATCCACAAGCAGGGCACATCCATCCATGGACACATCCATGTAGGACACATCCATGCAGGCCACATCCACACATCCACACAGGACACATCCATGCAGGGCACATCCATGCAGGGCACATCCATGGACACATCCATGCAGGGCACATCCATGGACACATCCATGCAGGGCACATCCATACAGAACACATCCATGCAGGACACATCCACGCAGGACACACCCATACAGGACACACCCATACAGGACACATCCATGCAGGACACATCCACGCAGGACACATCCATACAGGACACACCCATACAGGACACATCCATGCAGGACACATCCATGCAGGACACATCCATGGACACATCCATCCATGGACACATCCATACAGGACACATCCATGCAGGACACATCCACGCAGGACACACCCATCCATGCAGGATACATCCATTCATGGACACATCCATGCAGGACACATCCATGGACACATCCATCCATGGACACATCCATGCAGGACACATCCATGCAGGACCCATCCATACAGGCACCCCAGCCCACCCTGCAGCCGTCCCCCCTCCCCTTTGGCCACTGGGCTGGGCTGAGCTCTCCCCAGGAGATGCAGCCTTGGGGCCACCTGAGAACTCGTGCCATCCAGGTAAAGTCAGTGCTGCAGTAAATAAAGCAAAAGGTGTGAGGATGAACAAAAATATTTCTTTATAAAATGCTGCTTCCAAAAGCCTGCTGAAAATGTTCAGCTTGCTGAAACAGAGAGCTGAGAACACATAATCACAAATGAACAATTTCAACTTTTTTAAACCGCATGATTCTTTGGCAAACTGAAATGAGTAATTAAATGCAATGATGCACTGCATTTATCCGGGAGCCCTGGCCAGGCTGGCAGCACCTGCCCGTGGGCAGGGGGACACAAGGGAGCAGCTTCAGCTCCTGCACAGCCCCTTTTGGCTCCCATCTTCCTCAGCCACAGCAGCACCTGCTCACCACACCTTTCAGGGCTTGCAGGAAGGTCCAGGGTGAGGGGAGGCCTCTCTCTGATAACCCAGTGCAGGGGACCCTTTTATTAATGACTCACAGGAGGAGAGTCCAGCCTTTATGGCTCCAGAGAAATTATTGGTAAGATTTCAGCTGTCACCATGGCTCTCTTCTGGGAAGATTTATCTATGAATCTGCAAGGCTGAGAGACAGAGGAATTTTTCATTGCTTTAATTCACTCCCTCATGATTCCTTGTGTATCTACAAACACACGTGCAGTGGCCACGTTTTTTAGACCCGCAGTCATAGAATAAAAAATATCCAATTTTGGTAGATACAGTGAAAAATTAAAAAAACATAAAGGCCATTTCCATATCTAACATTCCTAGTGTGTTCCTTATTCAGATTTTTATGATTGTCTGGTTAGAATTAGGAAATTTATTTTCCTTGAGGAACCTGCAGAACTGGCAGTGGTAAGTTGTGGTGTTACAACATGTTTGAAACATATCTCTTTCAAACAATTTTGAACTACTAAGAAGAAGGTTAAAAAGAATATAGAAATTATTAAGTAGAAACCTTCAATTTTTTTTCTTTTTCTTTTGTGTCAGTCTTGATGTGTCAGCAGCAGTTTTTATCTCTGAAAGACAAAGAACCCTGGAACTCATATCTGTCTTTGGTTGAGTACAAACTCTCTGCAAATCCACCTGGGTCTCTGTTTATTTGTTTGCTCTGAAAGCGTGTTCTGCTGTGCTTTCATTGAGGTATGCTCTGCTCCTTTCCTCATTTTACATCAATGCCCTTACTGATGCTTTTCTATGGAACAATTGCAATAACCTCTCAAACAATGCAATCTTATTCTGTGAGTTTTCCTTTATCTTAACTTAGTAATTTCTCAGCTCTTTACCAATGCTCTTAAACTTGGTTCTCAGGTTTCAATCAGGTAATTTTCTTTCTGTAGCTTTGCAATGTAAGAATCTCTCTTCCATTAATGATAAAGGGTTTGGGGAAATCTTGTTTCAAAGAAATAAAACAGATAAATCTGTGAGAAGTTCAGAGAATTCCAAGCCTCGGAGATAAACTTCTGAGCAACCTTTACTACATAGCTGATATTTTGCTCTTCTTAGCAAGCCATTTATTTATAAAGAGGGAAAATACTGTGGCAGGTGAGAAGAGCAGAGAATCAGTTTTAAAATATGCTGTGATGTCTGATGTAGACAGCCCAGCTCTGCTGCCACTGTGATCCTGTGCAAAGGGTGCAAGGGCTGGATGGAAGTCAAAGCCTCCTGTGCCATCAATCAGCATGAATGATGATGGTGCTGGCCCTGGGAAATCCATATCAGGAACATGCACTAACCAGAGGGATTTGGTGTCTTTGAGCAGCTGACGTGGTTTTGTCTGTGTGTGTTTGTGTTTGTAGAAGTTTTCTCAGCTGCACAGTGCAATGTGCAATGACCATGATCTGACATTTAGGATTCTAATCCACCAGTCTTTGAGTGTTGCTTTTCTAAAGGCTTTTCACTAATTCCTAAGAATGCCTTTTCAAATCCTGCAAGTGGGAGGAGCTGCAAAGGCAAGGGTGGAGGTGCTGGCAGAAATACACGTGCTTGTCTGAAGGGCAGAGGGGCCAGTGCCCTGGATTAGCTGGCTGCATTTCTTCTTGAATGAGACAAGTTGGTGAAACCCACTTCTGTTACACAGTAGTCTGCTGTTAAAAGGCTTTCAACATTTGCCTCTGCTTCTATTTTCTTAATCTAGCTTCATCTCACTTCTTCTGTGAGATGCTTTTGACTCATTACAGTCCATGAAAGCAGAACTAATTCCTGAATCTTGCCAGCCCCCACGTATTTCCCTTCTTGCCCATGTGCCTGAAGCGCCTGTAACACACTTCAGGAAGGGGAGTTGAAGAAATTGTCTGGTCAGTAAAAAAACCTTTTAGTGCATTATTCATGTCTTAACTGGAGATAAATGGTCACGTGTGACACAAGCAGTGATACATCATCTGCTGAATTCTTGCATTTTTATCCCAAGGCTCAGCCATTCTGCAGCACCAAGGTCTCCACCATGCAGGCAGTAATTGGCTGTGACCTAATTTAGGTCCTAAATAACTCCAGAAATCTGCCAGTGTGACCTTCCAGACAGCCTCAGTGAAAGGCAGGCTCTCCTGGGGCTGACATGAGCCCCTTGTCCTCCTTGTGCAGAATTTTGGAGGATTTCTGCCTGCCAAGGCCGACTGAGGACCAGGGGATGTGAGAGTGTTCTCAGGGGTTCTTGGATGAGGGAAGAGATGAGCATCTGACTCCATGTTTCAGAAGGGTGATTTATTATTTTATGATTCCCTCATTTTGACCAGATGTTCTATGCTAGGACACCAAAGTGGAAGGGAACTGGTCTGGGCGTGTTCCTGTCCTGCAGGAAGCATCATTTATGGATGGAGCCTCAGCAGAGCTTTAGTTAATGGCTGTGTTAGGGCAAAACAAGGGAAGCAGGAAACGAGCACAGACAGAGAGCAGGAATCACAGCACCCACAAAACGAGCTAGCTATTTAATAATGCATGACAGACTGGACAGAAGTGATAATATCCAGGAAAAACTTAGCTGTTAAGAGAAAAAAATACAATAATAGCATATATTTTTCTAGGTGTAGTCAACTTGTTCCTCTCTGACAGTTTCCACCTTCTCCACCTTTAAAACTTGAGCTCAAGGATGTTTTCAAGTCTCATTCTTGCATCTTTAAAAATAAGACACCTCCAGATAAGCAAGATTCTGCATGACTCAGGAGTTTTGTGAGGTTCCAGAACCAATGAGATTAGGCAGTGCTTTTTTAAGGGGAGAAAATAAAAAGTGTTATAAATCTGAAGAATTTTTAGGGACTTCATTTTGTTGTTGAGCACTTTTACTGCAGAGTTTCAACTGAGCAGCTTATCTTCAGTTGTCCTTGGGCTGCACATTTTCTAATTTCAAAATAACTTTGATGCTGGGGGTGGAAACAGCCTCACCTGATTTTGTGTCACGGTTTCCAAGAGAAGTGGCCAAAAGCAAGTTAGGTCTGGATCTCCCCACAGAACAGTGCACAACCTTGGCTTGGGACCCAAAGTTTCTGTTTGCTTATATTTAAAAATAAATTTAAAAATTCACCTTTTGACTAATTTAAAGTCAAAACCGACTTATTTAAAAGACAATTTACTTTAAGGATGAGGAAAATAAAATGCTATGTTTTAATAAATGTAGGCTTTAAAAAATTCTTTGGAAATTGGGTCACTATTTATATTGAAGTCCACAAATTTCTTTACAACTTTAAGTATATAGCACTTCAAAAATATCAGTGGTGCTAATTTTTGTTTCATTGTTACTGATGTTTTATAATAATTTAAAAGACATTTTCCCAATGAGCTTATAATTTTCTTCCATATGTATCACATAATGAGCATTTTGCTGTCACTTATTGAACATCCTTCTGTCACTAATCAGTCGTCCATCAGCCACTCCAAGTAGAATTTTAACATGAAGAAAGAGGTACATGAAGCTTTTTAAACACTTTTAAGTCTATGTTGCAGGATCTTGGAAAATAAATAAATAAATAAATAAAATTAATATTAATTTATTAAAATTACAAATTTTAATAAATAATAAATTACAAATTTGTAATAATGATAATAATAAATTACAATTACAATTAAAATAATAAATTACGAATTTGTAATTTTTGTGTCCAGTTCAGAGCTCCAAGCTCTACAAGGTAATGAGGGGAAAAAAAAAAAGAACACACATTCAGAAGTAAATAAAAGATTAATTGCAGTTATTTTGCTTTAATTTGATTTTGCTTTGGTGGACTAAAGAGAATATTTATGAACATAAGTGTAACTTAGATACCAAATTCTCTTTCAGAAAAACAAAAAAAATCAAACAGATTAATTGATTTCAAAATTTGTAACATGTGGTCCAATGTTCAGTTGTATCATCAATCAGCCACACAAGGATCAGGGGCAGTGTCACACTCCACATAAAATTATGTTGTTTTGCTTTTCTTATAGAAGCCCACAGTTTTGCTGTTGATTCCTTTGTTGCTTAAATAGGTGTTCAGAAAGGTAATTCCCACATAACATAAAAATTATAGTGGCATTCACTGAGTTTAGGCTGATATGAATAAAATTTCTGATTTTTAGGGTTGCCAAAGACATTTCTCTTTCAATTAGCACCTCATTAAGAACCCTGAGATGTCCAAAGAGGAATATGGTAGCAGCAAACATGCAAACACAAGAAAGTGAAGCTCTCCCCTGGGATTTCCCTGTTCTGCTGTGAGCAGGAAACTCCTGCTATGAGAGCAGGACACCCATGAGCTGTCTCAGCAAGGCACTCAGCTGTCGCTGAAAAATCTTTCTTTTAATGAAAAATCCTTTCCTTAGGATTTTTCCTCCGGAGAAGCTGAAAGGCCTCAGGAACAAAATGTAAACATTGATTATCTGCTGCTGTGGAATGCAACAGGTGCATCTGTGATTGGTCTCATGTGCTTGTTTCTAATTAATGGCCAATCAAAGTGAGCTGGCTTGGACTCTGTCTGAACCACAAACCTTTTTTATCATTCTTCTTTTTCTATTCTTAGCTAGTCTTCTGATGAAACCTTTTCTTCTATTCTTTTAGTATAGTTTTAATGTAATATATATAATAAAATAATAAATCGGCCTTCTGAAACACGGAGTCAGATCCTCATCTCTTCTCTCAACATAAGACCCCTGTGAACACGGTCACACTCGGCAAAGTGGAGATTGTGGTGAGTCTGAGAGGAAGGAACGGTGCCAAATTTAGAACTGGTCTGTGAGCATGGACAGTGGGCATTTGCTAATAGTCCCAGAGTGCAGAGGTCAATTTTGGGGAGTCACTCCAAAGGACAGAGCCAGCATGCTGAGGGTGATGTCAGGAGCAGGGGGGATGGCAGGCTGAGCTCAGGGTCACCCTGTTCCTGTGACAGCCTGGGCCTCCAGAGCCATCGGGATCCCAGCCAGGTCCTGGCACAGCTGCTTGTCCAGGCAGTGACCATGGGCTGGTGTCCCTCCAAGAGTCCCCTTTTCCCTTTCTCCTCAAAAACTGTCTCTGTGTGGAGAAATATGGGTCATCCCAGTCGTGATGAGCCATAAATCACTGAGCCTTTGCAGGGGTTGGGGTCAGGGAGCCCAAGTGGGAAAGCACAAGGGAAGCTCCTCCTTGGAGCCCTGAACTTACAGCTGCGTGTGCCATTCCACATCCTGGGACAGCTCAGCACTGAATCCTGAGGTCCTGCTGCCAGCTCTACTCGCCAGTTCAGTGCTCCTTGATGCCACCAAAGAGATTGGGTTTTCCAGTTTTTAATATATCACCTGGTGCAGGTGACACTGAAGCAGATTGCTCTAAGGTATTAGGGATAATATTGAAAGAAGGAACCCACTGTCTACCCCAAAATTTCCTGCGTGCCTAAACAATGAAGGCGTTTCCAGTAATGAGTGACACATCTCTTAATGAGTCAGAGCAACTAGGTCTTTGTCACAATTCACTGCAACAATGGAGGGAAGGACTGAAAGTCCAAGCATTTTGTTGCTGGCTTTGCCTAGAATCAAAAAATCTTGTCTTTGTTGAAAAAAATTGACAATTCCAGTAGGAATGCTTTCATAACAAAAAATATTTAAAAGATGTATCCATTTTGAGGAGGCCATTTTCTGCTTGGCTCTAACAGATAGGAGTGTGTTTTAGGTGTTAATTTCTAATATGAATGCATAAACAAACAGGAGTACATGATCCCACCTAAACATTTAGTTAGGGATTTTTAAAACATTTTACTTTGAAATGTTTATGTTTGAAAGGAGAAAGTGTCCAATGTGTGGGTGGTTTATGTGGGAAGGAGAGAGCTGAGCTCAGTGGAAGCCCTTAGGGCACGTCTGTCTGCCTTGGGCCATTGAGGAGGCAGGGGGCTCACTCTGGGACGAGACACACCTGTGCTGATCCCTGATAGCACTGGATCATTCACACTGTGCTGACCACTGATAGCACTGGATCATTCACACCTGTGCTGATCCCTGATAACACTGAAGTGAAGGCTTGCACAGAAACATGTATACAGTATCAGCAATAAAGTGCACAGCATATTGTGATTGTGGCATGCATTGCACGGTAAGTAATTTTATTTGAATTCAGAAATGAGATTTAACAAGAAACTCTGAGCTTATTGGTGTATGCAATTGGTGTATGCTGACTGCATACACCAATTGAATGTTAAAGTGTAAATATTCTCTTGATAATAAACAAAGAACACATGTTATGTCTAGTCAGAGTGAGGACAGTACCAGTGACTGTGCTTTGCATGTTTTAATGGTTTCACTAATGGACCATTCATTCATTCATCTCTCTTCCAGGAATTTGTTTCAGCATTTTGTTTCCCTTTAAAGGCATTTGAAGGCTTAAAACGAAAGGAAACAAAATACAGCCATTCCTTTTGCTTTCTCCTCAGAGCGAAATTTTCTTCATCCACCCTCAGAAAAGTTGATGTTTCCAAACTCCAGCACAGGAAATATATTGGAGTGGTTCTGGAGAGGTTTGAAGCATGCTAGTCATCACTTCTATCCTGTTTAGCCCTGCATTATTTGGCTCGTTATCCTTAGGTGTCGCAGGCAGACACTGACAACTGCAATACAACAATTCACATCGCAGTGCTGGTAGCTTGGACATGATTTTAACCAAACTGATGAAGCTGTCCATTATCCTCATGGGAGATGGCTGAGGCTGAGTTGGGTGGTGTGAATCCCTGTAGCAGCACAGATCACTGCAGCCAGAGCACCTCCCTGTCACCTGTGGGCCCTCAGAGCAAAGTGCAGGAGAGGCAGCAAACCAAGGAGGGATATTTCTCACAACCACCTTACCTCAAGTTACTCAGCATATCACATAAAATGATTTAATGGTCCTCTTTGGTCTTAAAATCCATGTTCTTAACAAAATGCAAGGATGTCTCCCTGGGATCTTTCATTATGCATGACCTCCTCTGATGGTGGAACTCTGTAGACAACATATGGATGATGGTTCCTGTTTTTGATAGGTAATAATGCAAATAAATTGCTTTATCAAGGTGAAGACAACACATTTCACACTCTTTTGAAACCCTTAGCCAGATTTCAGAATCATATTTCATTTTGCTGAGGTACAGAATTTTTTGCATGTATTTCTTTCCCATTTCTGGTTTTCTTTCCTTGCCCGTGCACACAGAAGAAAACGTTGCTACTGTATACTCAGAGTAAATCCACAAAGGTGTCCAGCCCAGACTTGCAGCTAAGCTGACACCTGTGTGCAAACATCTCCATTCCAGAGCTGGTGCCAGCTCTGCTCATTGTTGATCCTCTAGACAGAATTCTTATGATCCTATGGATTATAAATTTCAGTACATAACAGCCATCATGACACTTCTGAAATGGAGGTGAATGGGTTCCAGCATTTACCAGCATTTTTATCTTTTAATCGTTTTTCTTCCTTTTCTTCTGGTTTCCCCCATCCTCTCTGACACACACTGGACATGTTTGAATAGCATGCCTGTAACTGCAGCATCTTTTCAGAGCACTCTTCCTTGTGTAGGGAAATACAAGACTGTAATTGAAAGCATTGTGTTAATACATTGAGCTGTCATAAACATGAAAATGCTTATGGAAGAGAAATCCACACATATTCTCTTCTAGTGTGTGTGATGAACTGTGAAAAATTGTTCTTTCAATATATTTCTTAGAGAAAAAATTTGTCACAGAGGGGGAATGATTAAAGAACTGGTGAATTTGAGAGCAGAGACGCCTGTGCACTGTTTTTCCAAAAACTCTCACTGTTAACTATTTATTCCTGTGAGCAGACAGACCCTGTGTGCTGACTCAGCTGCAGTACTCTTGTCACAGTAATACAGAAAAATGTGAAAACTAATGCAGGCAGGACTGGCTGTTGGAGGAAAGTTTTGCTTCCAAACTGCACATACAGACATATATATGGCACTGAAGAAATTTGGATGAAAAGATTATTTATTTAAGTCAAAAAATCCAGTTGCACATTGCTTCTGCTAGTAGGACAATTCATACGGGAGACATTCCTCTGGATTTTAGTTTTCTTCTAGCTGAAATTGATCTTTCTCATTCAGCTTTCTTGCTATTATTTCCTAATTCTCTACATCCAATCCTTATGAACTTAACTCATATTTTGTTGCCTGTAGCCTTGCAGAAAGCCTGCAGGGCCCATCACTGGGTGCCACCATCTCCTCCACAGGAGCTCTGAATTCAGGAAAAGCCCAGGGAGGGATGGAGGGCTGTGTAACACACTTCTTTCTGATTCAGAGCTGGTGTTTCAGGAATATGAGATAGGAGAACTTGGTGCACAGAGTTTATTTCAGCAATGCCATCTCCCCACATCCCCATGCAGAAGCAAAGCTGCAGGAATGTGTCCTGAGGGACATCAAGCTCTGCTCCCGTGGCTGCTCCCACAGTGCCAGCTCAGCAGCTCCTGAGGCACACAGCTGTGCTTGGTTATCTCCAGATAGACAGAAAACAATGCTTTGAAAGGAGGAGGAGTCACAAGTGCATCTGTGATCACCTCCACCCATCAGCTGCTGAGCACATGGGGTGTGAAAGCATTGCTGGCTCCGGTCCCGGGCCTGGTCTGTCAGGTGGGAAACTGAGAACACAAAATTGTGCTGGAGAGGGAAGTCCACAAGGAGGGAGCATGGCTGGGATGGGTCTGGCCCTTTTCCCTGTCAGCAGAAATGTGCAGGAAAGCATCGCTTACTCTGCTGTCTGCAGAGAATTGAAATGTCTTTTTTCTTCCCTAGAAGGGCATTTATTTTGCAGTGGTTGGTGCCAAGTGGTGATAAACATCCTCTGAAAGAGGAAGAGATGCCTTGCTTTGGGATTTTTACATTTGAACAGCTCCTGAGCAGAGGCCAGAGCAGTATCAGTGAGTTTCTATTGGCAAAGCTTTGGGACTGATTCAAAAGGAAATTTTGGAGCCTTTGCAGGAATTTGAGGTCACTACACAAACAGCTTTTAGTGCAGCAGTAATAGGACAGTGTTTCCTGATGCATTTATTTCCTTAACACTAATTTATTATTACTGAAGAATTCAGTCACCACAGGTACATCTCTTCATTTTCTAAGTTGTTTTACTGTGAATGCTCACTTATCACACAATTACATATGTAAAAACTGTATTTTATATCGTTGTGCAAAAGCCTCCCTTCACTTGAGGTGGTCAGGTGCTAAGGAAACAAACCTTGTGGTGGATGAGAAAGGAAGAAGCACTTCCACACAGAAACTCAAGTGTGTGAGTACAGCCAGCACTGTCAGCCCTGCCTGGAACACAGCTCTGTCAGAGACCCTGAGAGAGAAGAAAACCTCTGACAACACGTGAATTTCATTGAAAATGTATGAAATACCATCAGTGAATCCCAGACTTTCAGCATTCATTTAAAATTACTTTTTCCAGCATTTTTTCCTGGGGACATAAGTCAGAGTCAGTTGGAGTTATAATAAATACAAGTATTAATTGCAGAGGCTCGTATGCCAGGGCAGATGAATAGAAATGCATTTGCTGTATGCTGGGAGAGGGAGTAGCAAATGAGTAAACTACTTCTAAAATTTGCATTCAGCTTTAAAAAAGAAGTTTTTACATTAGTACCATCTGTGTTGGCTGCAGGCTGTCTGGCATGAGCAATGTGTACAGAGCTGGAGATGACGGTGCCCTGGGCTTGGAGCTGCTGGGAAATCCCTGAGCCTGAAACAGAGTCCTTTCCCCTCGCCATGCCAAGGCACCAGACCTGTCTTCCCACCCACATCCATCCCAAAGCAGGCAGCTCCTGAGGGGGAACTGTGGGGACCTGTGTGGGCTTTGGTGGGCATGGCTGCAGAGCCTGGGCTGTGTCCCCATGGGATCAGCATCTCCCTGTGCTGCCATAGCTCAGCTATGGCCCAGCTACACTGCTAAGTGTTTTAATCAAGTGTTTCAATCATGGCAGCCTAAAGCATGATCTTATTATTAATTTCACATCAAAATTATATTCCCATTTTATGTGGTAAATGTAAATTACAGAGGGCAAAATACACAGACAGGCTTTTCTATCAGGCAAATATCCTTGAAAAAGCAAAATCAACTAAACTCTGTCCCAGAACATTTCTAGCAGCTACCGCTGCTGCATCATGCAGAACAGACACCTGGCTCTCTGTGTGTGCCACAGCACAAGCAGGGCCCTGGCCTGGCACCACAGCACTCTTTGTGCCACTGTCCCCACTGTCCCCACTGCGCCACCAGCAATGGCCACTGCCTACAGCCCACAGCACAGCACCAGATGCCTGGCACATGTCTTTGGAAGCTCACAAGGCCCTAATTGCCTGTCATGGCTTTGGTTTCCAAATTTTATTTGCTTGAATCTCACGAGGCGTTGATAATTTGCTGATTACCTCTTCACCTCAAAGAAAGCAGAGGGCAAATTAGAAATGTGAGTTGAGCATTGGTTTCAAAAAAGCCACACAAGAAACAGGAGTTCAACATTCAGAAAAGAACAGGTGAGGACTGGCAAACTGGAGGCGGTGACTGCTACAGTGACTGACTGGGACTTCATGCATCATATTTATGGGGGTGATGTAAAATCTGTGTAATACACCTGACTTTCCTTTTTTGTGGCTGTGCCACCCTTCTGTGCATCTCAGCACCTGCAAAGCTGGTGTTGTGCTCTCTCACAGGGATGAAGGTGAGCACTGTGGGGGGATGAGTCTGTACAGGCTCATTGGGCTGGGGGCTCCATCTCAGCCCAGGGCTGCCTGTGACCCCTCCACCATGCAGGGCAAACTCAAATGGCACTCACAACTGCTCAAGCCCAAAACTCACAACTGCACTCACACCCGCTTTTATTTATGGTGTCATAAAGGAGCCTGAGGCCATTGCTGACATCTGCCTTCTGCGGCCTGTAGATGCTTAATGCAGAGAAATATTCAGCTGCTAAACACAAATAAACAAGAATAAACAGCTTTGATTCCTGTCATGCTCCACTCCAAGGCAAAATGCACCAGAGCACACATGTTCTGTATTCAGTATTTGACACAAGCTTCAAAATCAATTTTAAAGACAGCTAAATGAGGAAAAACTTGGTTTTTTTTTTCTGGTCACTCTAATTAACAGGAGAATTAATTGTTTGTCACCTGGGTTCAAAAGCAGAACAGCCAGTAGAAAGTAATATAATATTTTCAGTTAATATTTTAGAAATGTTTTCCCATAGACAAAGAAAAAGCTTGCTGTGGTATTATTGATGTATAATCCTCTCCGTTTGGCTTGTCCTGATAGTGGCTACAGTTGGTCAACCTTTGTAATAATGATTTAAAAGAGCGAATAAATGCTTTTCCTATCCCTCCAAACACTTCCAGTCTCCAATAAGGTCTCTGTTAGCCTCTGGCCTGATTCCATTCAGTGCTTCTCATGCTCATGTCCCTCAGGAGCAGCTCAGGAGGGCACTGCAGCCCAGGAAGCTGTGGGGCCATGCAGGGATGCCCTGCTTCCACAGTGGGGGTGATGGGGAGGCTTTTCTCCAGCATCAGCAAACAGTGACTGCCAGGCTTATGTGTTCTTACTTGGGCTTTAAGGAGGAGAAAATTCACATGAAATTTGATCAGTAATTTTCCCCAGATGAGATCTGGAGGAAATCATGCACACAGTGTGGAGCATGGTGGCAATTGTAAAGTATTTTGATTTTTCTGGGATGACTCAGGAGAGGACACCTGGCTGCTGTGGTGCAAACTGGGGGAAATGCTTTGGTTCACATCCAGGACAGTGGGGAAAGCAGCTGCTGGCTGACAGGGACAGGGGTTGGGACCAAGGCCTGAGCTTTTCCCAAACGCTGGTACCCAGGCAGGACGTGTGCTGTGCTCCATCCCATCTCACCCAGCACACAACAGCTGCTCCACACATCCCTGCACGGCTCAGCCTTGTGCCTTCCCTAACGCTGTGGGGCCAGTGCTGCACCTCTGGAAGGGTTTTTATCTTAATTCCTGCTGGTTTCCTCAGCCCCTTCTGGGACTTGAGAGTCCCCTGAGAGCTGGCAAGGGGTGCCAGGTGCCGAGCTGCCCCTGTGACCACTGGGTGCCAGGGCTCGTCTCTGTTCTCTCTGAGAGGGCAGAGAAACTTGCTCTGTTTCATACTGAGGAGGCTTTGGCATCTGTTGATCTAAATGATTAAATGCTCATCACCAATTATTTTTAACTATTTAGTGAGAGATTTCGTCTGAGCCGGTGACACTGCTCCCACCTCTACAAGTCACAGATGCTCTGGTTCCTAAGAGAGTGAATATTAATAAATGTTCTGGCGCATGCAAAAAAAAACCAAATCTGAAGCATTGGTAAAGCTGAAGAAAGGCTTGAGAAATATTGAAAGTAATTATTAATGAAAATCATTGATGAATGAAAGCAGTGCCATAAGAAAGCACATGCAGGTTGGTGTGAGAGAGGCCATAGCAGAGCAGAGCCCAGGCTCTCTCTTTGCTCTGGGGAGCAGCAAAGAGCTGAAGGATGTGAAGTCCTCAATCTACCAATAAAGGTGTGACCTGCTGTGAAACCTCCCACACCTGAGCAGGATCTGTGACACCACACCAGCATCCTACGAGGCACATGGTCCTCTGAAAGGCGCTGAAACACAAAAGAGCATCAGTAAATGAGCCAGAAGGGACTGAGTTTGGCCGGGTAAGGCATTCCCAGTGCCCCAGCTGTGCCACAGCTCTCAGATCACTGGGAGCTCCCCAGACTGCAGGGCAGGGACTGTCCTGCCATGGTGCACAGCCCAGCAGGCTCATCCTGTCCTGGCACAGGTCTCACTGCAGGCTCATCCCGTTCTTGGACAGGTGCCACTGCAGGCACATCCCATTCTTGGACAGGTCTCATCCCATCCTGGGACAGGTCCTACTGCAGGCACATCCTGGGCAGAAGTGAAGGGAGGAGGATGGAAGCTGCCCTGGGCTCAGCTTTGCAGCACAGAGAAGTGACAGGTTGAGTTCAGCAGAGGTGATTTCTAATACAAGCAGAACTTTCTCTTGTTACAATAATAATCTGAGCTTTTATATATTTATTTCAAAGATCAAATTTTTTGGAAAATAATCCTGCAAGCAGCTGGTCACACACCTTCCATGTGAGTATTTTGCAGAGTGGCAACCAGTGGAGGCTGCGGGAAGGAGACCCTGCCTGCCCTCAGGGCATGTCTTGGCCCCTGTGCGGCCTGGCCACAGCACAGTGCCAGCCCTGTGGCCCTTGCTGGGCTGTGTGATAGGCCAAACCCCTGGCCAGCTGCTGTGGCAGCAGCCTGGCTGTACAGAATCACCGTTCCCATCAGCATCTCCATCCACTTCTCTTGCTGTGCACAGCCTGTTCCTCCCTCACACCAAAGGGAAGTCAGCCTCAGAGTCTAGCAGAATGCAAAGCCACTAATGCCTCCAGCATTTCAGTTAGACACCTCTGCAGAAATTGATGTTTTATGCACCGTGCTGTGTCATGGAAGAGCTCAGAGGAGATCAGTTATTCACTGTGGGAGGCAAGCACTGCCAGGCTCTGCTGCTCTCTGCCAGGCAGGGCACATGGCAATGGCACTGCTGGCCCCACAGGGAGCCTGGGGCCACAGCTGGGCACAGCTGGGCACCAGGGCTCGGCACAGCTGGGTGCCACACACCGTGCTGCTGGCACAGCTGGGCACAGCTGGGCACCAAGGCTGAGCACAGCTGGGTGCCACACACCGTGCTGCTGGCTACTCCCACATAATAAGGACATAGTTGGTTATTTCAAATTAGAACAAGATTCTGGTCTAAGAGAGAATCTAGTATCTAATGATATGTGCCTGGCTATAGGTGATAATTTGAATTTGTGGAGCTTCTGTAATTACATTTTATATGTGTGCATTTTTGTGGTTACCAGTTAACTGCAAAGTGATTACATGAATATTTATGCTTGGCGGGGTTAGACGCTGCTAAAACACAGGATAAGCAGCATTTTTTTCCTCCTTGTAATTCTTTGTGCTAATATCTGGTATTTATATTAGGATAAAGGCACCTCACCTGGGGTATTCACATACTCTTTGAACAGAGAGAGACATAATTCACTCTTCCAGGATTTATCCTGGGGAAGGCAGTGAGAAATCCTGGGAGCGAGAATTATGTCTCTCTTTGTTCAAAGAGTATGTGAATACCACACTCACCAGCAAACAAACCCACCAATGCCATGCTTCTTATCTGAGGCATCAGTTTGCACAGTGCTGAAACACAGTATGTGTATTTTGAAATACAAATACTTTTCTATGTAATAGTTTATGTGCCATTCTTAAAGGCATCCCCAGGGTCCTGGGTGCCACAGGCCATGCTGGTGATTACCCCCATGTGCCCAGGCATCCCCAGGGTCCTGCTCTAACTCAGGGCTGGCAAGTGCAAGTCTATCCCCCTCATTTCTCCACTCTCAAGTGGTTTTTCTCTCCTCTCCCTCCTCTTCCTCCTCCCAGCTGAGTGCCACTGCTTACCTGAGGCCATGAAGACAGGTGCCTTCAGCACAGAGCAGGGAACTGGTAATGAGAACCAGTGCAAATGCAGGCTTGGAGTGATGTTGTTTCCTGCCCTGAGGTGGAAAATCAGCATCTGTCTGCCCAGTCAAATAGCGCAGTTCATTATGCTACTTTCCAGCAGTGTGGGTGTTTCAGGTGATAATTCCCACCCAAGGTATTTGCTGAAGCTTTCCCAGCCCCAGGATCTCCTCCCAGCCCCTGGTTGGCATTGCACTGGGTGTGGAGGTAATTTAAATCCACCAGGGTATTCCCAGCTTCTTTGCTGTCCTGGCACAGCCTCCCACGGAAAACCAGCAGCGAGTGTGATGGGAAGGGCTGAGCTGAACTGTTGTGTATGTTCTCAATGGAGTGATAATAGTGCAACAAAACCAACCCCACGGGATCGGACTGTGTGCTGTCCTGATCTCCTGGGTGCTGCCAGGATCAGACAGTGTGCTGTCCTGGATCCCCTGGGTGCTGCTGGGATGGGATTGTGTGCTGTCCTGATCCCCTGGGTGCTGCTGGGATGGGATTGTGTGCTGTCCTGATCTCGTGGGTGCTGCCAGGATGGGATTGTGTGCTGTCCTGGATCCCCTGGGTGCTGCCAGGATGGGATTGTGTGCTGTCCTGATCCCCTGGGTGCTGCTGGGATGGGATTGTGTGCTGTCCTGGATCTCCTGGGTGCTGCTGGATGGGACTGTGTGCTGTCCTGATCTCGTGGGTGCTGCCAGGATGGGATTGTGTGCTGTCCTGGATCCCCTGGGTGCTGCTGGATGGGATTGTGTGCTGTCCTGGATCCCCTGGGTGCTGCAGGGATGGAATTGTGTGCTGTCCTGGATCCCCTGGGTGCTGCTGGATGGGATTGTGTGCTGTCCTGATCCCCTGGGTGCTGCAGGGATGGAATTGTGTGCTGTCCTGGATCCCCTGGGTGCTGCTGGATGGGATTGTGTGCTGTCCTGATCCCCTGGGTGCTGCTGGATGGGACTGTGTGCTGTCCTGGATCCCCTGGGTGTTGCCAGGATGGGATTGTGTGCTGTCCTGGATCCCCTGGGTGTTGCCGGGATGGGATTGTGTGCTGTCCTGGATCCTGTGGGTGCTGCTGGATCAGATTGTGTGCTGTCCTGGATCCCCTGGGTGCTGCTGGATGGGACTGTGTGCTGTCCTGGATCCCCTGGGTGCTGCAGGGATGGAATTGTGTGCTGTCCTGGATCTCCTGGGTGCTGCTGGATCAGATTGTGTGCTCTCCTGATCTCCTGGGTGCTGCTGGATCAGATTGTGTGCTGTCCTGGATCCCCTGGGTGCTGCCAGGATGGGACTGTGTGCTGTCCTGATCCCCTGGGTGCTGCCACTCTGCTGACACGGATTCCCCATTCCAGCTGCTCCAGAGAGCCAGGTGGGATCACTGCCAGGCTGGGAACAGTGGGAGAACCAGGAGGGGGGCACAAATCAGTGAATGGGCTGGGTATTCATCAGCAGCAAGCACTGCACAGCACTGCTCTGCAGAGGCAGCAGAGCAGAGTGTTTTCTGCAGGGCATTGTGAATCTGTGCACATTTTCACTTCTGGCGCTGTCTCCCTTTCTCGGCCTTTCCTCTCTTGTTCTCTCTCTGCCCTCTTCCTTCTTTCCTTATTGCAATGCTTTTCCCAAGCAGGGTTTTTCTGTGAATTAGGTTTTAATGTCTCCTCACGAGAAGCAGTTTTTCATATTTTATACCTCCATCAATTAAAATTTCTCACTTATCACCAGTCAAACTGGAGTTTTGATTAAATATTATCCAGCAGCTCTAAGTGCATAGTTTGTATTAATTTCAGGACCTCATTATATGCCAGTGGTCTTTATATGGGCTTATATATCAAATATACTCTGTGTGTATAAGCAGAGACTTTCAGAACAAATACCAGATAAAGGAGCCATAAAAAAAAGAAAAGGGAAGCAGAGTTTAACTTTTCCCCTTTGCTTATGCATGCACAAACTTTAGCTTTTCTTTTATTGCTTTAGTAAACTGCCTTATCTCAATCTACTATTTACTTTCCAACTTATTTTCTCTCCTCTGTCCTGCTGGGAATGGGAGTGATGGAGTGGCTTGGTGGGCACTTGGTGCCCCAGCAAGTTCAACCCACTACATACATGCGGCATCATTAGCTTCCCCAAATATTTAAAATTATTTTGTTTAAAATATATTTGAAAGTGTCACGGCTTGCTGGGGTGGAATAGTGTCTTCTTCAAATAAGTAGAAAAATGTTGATTTCAGAAGCGAAAGGCTGGATGTTAAGATTAGAATGATCTAACAACCTCATATGCTAAGTCTTCTTTGGTTGGTTCTTGTCCCAAGCCCAAAACTCTCAGATATTACATAAAGACTGTCCCTGCAAGATTCCAATCTGCACTGAGTAACTTCCACCAAAGGAGGATCATTCCTAACTATGGAACAAATGGTCAGGGGCTAAGTAGTCTTCAAAGGCATTTAAAGCATAGTTTTCTATTTTGAAATGATGGTTTTGTATCCTGTAGGATGCTTTGCAGACCTCATTAGGGTATAAACAGAGCAATTTTAAGTAATTTGATACATTTGATTTTCTGTGGTTTTTCTTGTTATGAATTCTTATCCAATGACAGAAAGCAAAATAGAGAGATCAGATATTAAGATTACAGTTAATGCAAGTACGTTGAAAAGAAATCAAAGTAAAACCGTGGGTTTGAAGCTCTTAAGGAATACATTACCTCTGTGGCATGCAGTTTTGCCTCCTTGATGCCAGTGGCTCCAGAAACCATGTCTCATAACAGGTTCTGGTTTTATCTGGAGCTCATGCAAGGCTTGGAGGTAATTATAGTTCTAATATTCTTGCTAATGAATTTCAGCATAATTATGGAATGATTTCTGAGGTGCTTTATGCGAATTCCAATTGCTATTTTCTCATGCTGGGTACCTGGCTTCCTCAGGGGAGCCCAAAGAGCCCTGCCCGAGGGGCACGGGGCCAGAGGCTGTGGCAGGGACACATTTCCCTGTGCCTGGACACATTTCCTATGCCTGGGCCACATTTCCCTGTGCCTGGGCCACATTTCCCTGTGCCTGGGACTCATTTCCCTGTGCCTGGGCCACATTTCCCTGTGCCTGGACACATTTCCTGTGCCTGGGCCACATTTCCCTGTGCCACATTTCCCTGTGCCTGGACACATTTCCTGTGCCTTGACACATTTCCCTGTGCCTGGACACATTTCCTGTGCCTGGGCCACATTTCCCTGTGCCTGGACACATTTCCTGTGCCTGGGCCACATTTCCCTGTGCCTGGGACACATTTCCCTGTGCCTTGACACATTTCCCTGTGCCTGGACACATTTCCTGTGCCTGGGCCACATTTCCCTGTGCCTGGACACATTTCCTGTGCCTGGGCCACATTTCCCTGTGCCTGGGACACATTTCCCTGTGCCTGGGACACATTTCCTGTGCCTGGGACACATTTCCTGTGCCTGGGCCACATTTCCCTGTGCCTGGACACATTTCCCTGTGCCTGGGACACATTTCCCTGTGCCTGGGACACATTTCCTGTGCCTTGACACATTTCCTGTGCCTGGGCCACATTTCCCTGTGCCTGGGCCACATTTCCCTGTGCCTGGGACACATTTCCTGTGCCTGGACACATTTCCCTGTGCCTGGGACACATTTCCTGTGCCTTGACACATTTCCTGTGGCAGGGACACATTTCCTGTGCCTGGACACATTTCCTGTGCCTTGACACATTTCCCTGTGCCTGGGACTCATTTCCTGTGCCTGGGACACATTTCCTGTGCCTGGGCCACATTTCCCTGTGCCTGGGACTCATTTCCCTGTGCCTGGACACATTTCCCTGTGCCTGGGACTCATTTTGCTGTGCCTGGGACACATTTCCCTGTGCCTAGAGGCCGTGGGGAGACCAGGGTGGCCAGGAGAGGAGTGCTGCTCCAGGCATCTACTAGGGCTGCCTGCCCGAGCTGGGCTGCCAGTGTGTGCCCGGGCAGGGGTGGGATGCCAAATCCCCAGCTCTGTCACAGCGTGGGGATGATGCCCAGTGCTCAGCTCTGTAATTTGTATGCAGAGCCTGAATTTTACAATATCTGCACACCTAATAATAACAACAAAATTATGTTCCTTCAGGCAAAATAGCATGGCTGCTTCTCCGCCTCTTTTTCATGTCTTATTTTATGCTTGCAGGTCAATCCAGGAACTGAGACATGACATTTCTCTTCATATGATCTTTGTCTTAAGGCAAAATTTAACCTCTGGGAAAGTTTATCAATTTGAGAAATTTGGCAAAGATCAGTAGAAATGGCACTGATTATTGAAATGGAAGCTTGTGTGTTAACTTGAATTAATGCAATATCTGTATTGAGATGTGTTTTCTTTCTTTCGAATAATTTAATAAAGTTCAAATCTCCTCTGAGAAAAGAATTAATTGAGCAAATATTAATTAAGGGAAATTATTTTTTTCACAGTACAGTTCCTCAAATGAAATAATACTGAGTGAAATGACTGAAGTTTACCTTGATTAAAAGTGGCGTCAGTGTTTGCAAAGTCTCAGAGTGTGTGCACTCCCTGTGCCTGGCAGAATTGGAGCTTCTCTGGGTGATGATGCCATTGTGAGCATCCCACAATCCCTTCTGGACAGGGGCAAACAGGAGATGCATGTTTACATCCTTATGTTTATTTATTTAAATTTGAAGCTATTTCCTTGCCCTCATTCTCGTCCAAACACTGACTGGTTTGCAAAATATGTCAGATGTGGGATATGTTCCCATATGTGATTTACCTGGATTTCAGCAGCCAGTGGTAAAATGCAAAGAGAGACACCAGAACCACAGCCTGCGTGCAGCTGCTTGCACCAGGCAGTGATCAACCTGTGCAGACACAGCACAGACACAATGCTCATTCATTCCCATGCACACAGCACATGGAATCTGCACCCCTACGAGCTCCTAACCTGTCCCAGAAAAGACTGGATGATGGAAACCAGCAGGACCCTGTGGAGGAAAGGGAGGGTAAGAGGCTCAGCAGCGTAACTCAGAGCGGTAGCTGCCCACCCTGGCCCTGCTGAGGCTGTGCCAAACCACGGTGGAGAGCCGGGGAACACAGGAACAGAGGTAATGGCCTGTGTGTCCTGGGTGTGACTTTCCCTAATGTTTAGGGAATGCTTCCAGATTACTGTGAAAATTAGATGCAAACTGGTGTTTATTTTCTGTTTATTTTATGGTTTGCTCTTATCAAAACAAGGCACGAGCAGAATTCCCCTCCTCCTGCCAAGGACATATCACTCCTTCACTCATGGTAAGGAACACACTGCATCCCTATGGATAACCTGTGTGCGTAAGAAATGAGTAAATAGGTAGGACTTGGAAATGTACTTGATCTGGTATCTTGCAAAGTACCGGAGGGAAAGCTTAAAAATTTCTCATAACATTATTTTCACTTGTCTTGACTAGATGAAGCTCCTGGGCTGTGGCCTCCCTAAGCTGTGATCTGGCAGGCATTTGCTTTCCTGCAGCTATTCCCTTGTCATCATGCAGCTCCCATATTCATCCCCAAGGATGCTCTTTGCAGCATCTCCCTGCTCAGACACTCTGGAGCTGTGTCCCCAGCCTCAGTCCTGCCTGTCCCCTGTGAGCCATCCTGCTTAGGGCCAGTCTGCTCTGATTTGGGTTAATGGCCAGCAAATGAGCTCTCAACACGAGGCTGGTGGGGACAGAGGACGCCAATTATCAGTGGCTGGGCTCCCTCTGGCTGCTCTTCTGCTGACCTGAGTGTCTCAGCACATCCATCCCACTTGCCGTTCAGGCTCACACACAATAAACAAAATCCCCTCCTCTCTGCACCCTCCCCAATAAAATGTTTTGGAGGAAGGTGAGTCACTGCACTTTGTTATTCAGCAGATGGTCATCGTTTCTGAGATCCATTCCAAGTCCATGCTTCCTTCTGATTTTCTGCTTGCCCTGCACAGGGCAGGCAGGGAGAGCTCTCACCCTGTAACAGTGGTGCTGGTTTGGGCTGGGCTGCAGCAGCTGGTGGAATTGCTGCCTTGGGATGGTGTCGCAGACATATTTTCACGAAAAATCCTTTCCTTAGGATTTTTCCTCCTGAGAAGCTGAAAGGCCTCAGGAACAAAATGTAAACAATGGTTATCTGCTGCTGTGCAATGCAACAGGTGCATCTGGGATTGGCCCATCTTGGATGTTTGTAATTATTGGCCTTTCTATTCTTAGCTTAGCTAGCCTTCTGAGATGAAACCTTTTCTTCTCTCCCTTTAGTATAGTTTTAATGTAATATATATAATAAAATAATAAATCAGCCTTCTGAAACATGGAGTCAGATCCTCGTCTCTTCCCTCATCTGAAAACTCCTGTGAACACGGTCACAGGACAGCCCCTTCCCAGGGCTGAGCTGGGCTCACACTCTGGTGTTTTCTCAAATGAATTAGATTAATCCAATGAAAACTCAGAACCAGAGGCTCATCTGGAACTGTTGATCTCCAAAAAGATGGAAAAATCTGGCAGGGAAATAAACTAAGAAGGTAATAATGAAAATAGTGCTCCAGCAGCCATCTAGAAGCAGTTGTACAGGGAGCACCTTCCAGAAGGACTCCATGCCCCAGGGGTTTCTTCCTCCCTTTTGGCAGTCACCAGCAAGAGGCACAGAGCTGGTAGAGCCTTTCCTGGATTTGTGAGCGGAGGCAGTGAGCACAATGTGAGTGAGTGAGGTCTCCATGTGAAATGCAAAGCTGTGTTTTGTCTCAGGTACATACAGGCAATGTGTGTATTTGTGATTGCCATATGTGTGGAGACCGACCATGGGATAGTTGTGAATTCTAATAATAACTGAGGAAAGTAAAGCATGGAAGAAGGCCTTTGAACCTATCTGTTGTTTTGCAATTAACCCTGGTTGGTTTAGGAGCATTGGAATTAAAGTGTTAAGGATGTTGCTTTTTTGTTTGTAGTTAAGACTTCAATAGTTCTGCAATAATAACCTTTTGAAGTATAATTTTAGAATATTACTTATATCATTGAAACTATAGCTTTGGAATATATATAAAGGGAACATGCTTATCTCATGCCTAATAAAGCAGAGAAAAACAGCTTGAGAAAGGAAGACGAACATCACCTCAAGGATTTATAGTTTTGACCAAGGGAAGCTGGACATCACTGTTATGAGATTTATAGTCTCTGCAATTAAAAGGTGGACACATATCTGGGGAGCTGGAACTCCACCAGATGGGATTTGTCCTTCTTCTTTCGGAAACTGGACCGTCACAATCTGGGGATACTCCTCTGAGATACATCCTGGGAAAAACTAAATGACAATAGTGTATAGAATTGTGACATAAAAATTGGAACAGAAACTGCTGATGAGTGAAAAATTGGAATAGAAATTGCTGAGAAAGCTGATGAGTACCCCTATAAATACCTGTGAGCCTCAACTATCGGTGTGCAGTTGGAGGGAAAACTTCCCCCACTGTACCCAGCACTGTATTGCACATTCTTTACCATATTAATGAATAAATTGATTGCTGCTTGAATATTGGCCTAGTCAAGCTTCTTATTCACAACATCCAGGCACCAGTGTGAGCCTGAGGCCAAACAGCCCCGGCTTCACTCTCTGCTGTTTGGGAACAGGAGCAGTGCTCACACTTTGGGGTGAGCACTGCCAGGCTGCTGCAGGGCATAGGTCTGATGGGGCTCAAGGTAGCCCAGGGCAGTGCCACAGCTCACCCATGGCCACTGCCCACCCCAAACAGCACAGGCCCCATGCTGAAACTCAGAGTATTGACTTGAAAAAGAGACTCAAGGTTCGGAATTAATTATTACCAATCAAAGTAGGTAAATTTATGTACGCATTCATAGGTGGCTGGCTGATGCAGAAGTGCACACCACCAGAGAGTTGTGCAAGGGCACACACACCCCTCAGGCAGCCAGGCATGCTCTGCTCCTCTGCACCTTGCTTTAGAGAGATCCTCCAGAGGTAAGTGACTGATTCTCTAATTTGGTGGTGTCTGCACAGGGTGATGTGCAATGAAAGTGACATGAATGCTGAGGATAAGGTACTCAGCACACAGTGAGAGAAGGAGCCTTTCTTTGATTCCAGACAAATCCTCCCTTCAGTGTTCTGCTTTTATCTTTGCATGGAAGGACAAGTTTTATGTAAGACAAATGTCTATCAAAGTTTTATTTGAAAAGCATGCTTTCAGCAGAAGGTGGCACACTGATTAGATGTGACATTTGAAGCAAAGCATCCTAAACAGCCCAGGAATGCAGAAGAATTAAATTGAGGCCTCACATGAACACTATTACTGTGTTATTAGGCAAGCACAGCCTTTTAGGCAGTGAAGTTTGGGTGCTCTTAATCCATGTTGACAGACAATAGTTAATATTTTCACAATTGTAACTTTTTTCTGCTCTCTTTTCTGGTTAATAGAGCATGATGGAGCACAAAACATTCTTCAGCAGCTCTACTCAGTGCAATTCTGGGAGCAAATAACAGTTATCTCTTGGAAACGGTGCCTGACATTTGAAAGGCCTCATTTATGGTCCTGAGGTGGTTCAGAGCTCCTGGGGACCAAGGGCACAGAACCAGTTGCTCAGGACCTGTATCATCAGTATCAGCACACCAGCAAAATGCAGAGCTGGGACAGAACCTGGCAGTGCAGAGGATCTGTGGGCTCAGGAGCTCCTGGGAAAAGGCAAGGGCCGTGAGCTGGGCACTGAGGGGTGCAGCTGATGGAGGGCCCTTACATGGACACCATGAGTTCCCTCGTGATGCCCACATCACCCCTCAGAGCAACGAGAGCAAGGGAGAAGTGCAGCAAATTCCTTGGAGACAGGCACAACTCTGAATGCGTGCTCAGCCCAAAGAGAGGGAGAGCTTTTTTGCCTTATTCTGCACTTTGCAAAGCCATTCCAAGGTCATTGTCTTTTCTGAGCTGTCACTGCAGTTCAAGGCACCACAAGAGCCCAGCTCAGCACTATACACATTTCTGGTTGATCACTATTTCCTTTTGTCCAATCCATTCTCCTGTCTGCAGTCAGAAAGGTCAGAGAGGCATATTTATTACTGTAAAGAATTGTCTAGCAGAAAGAAGAAGTGAACTTTGAAGGACATGAGTGATTCACAGAAGATCAATCCCAGTTTCCATTAGTCTGTAACAGGAGTGGCTATTCTCACTTTTGCACTTCTGATGGACATAAATATGAAAAAAATCAAGTGAACATTCTTATTTATTTCCATGTCATATAGTTCATATCAGAGACCCAACTAGCACATGCAGGGGCTTCCTCATTCTTTCCAGGGTGCGGTTTACAAAGCCCAGAAGAGAGAAATGAGCCAAGGCACAAAGGCAGGGGTCAGCAGCACCAGAGACATAGATCTCCATCCCAGCAGCAGTGCGAGCTCTGTGCCACTGTCCCTGCCGTGTGCAAGGGCACCAGGTCAGTCAGAGGAGAGTGTGGAGCATGACTGGAGCCCTTGGCACTGCTGGCACTGCTGGGCAGCCAGGGGAGGGCAGGTGGCTGAGGAGAGGACCTGCTTCCCTTCCCTGACCAGCCCACAGTCCTGCCCTCCCTCAGGCTGTGTCTGACCCTGTGTGACCCCAAATCCTCCATGCAGAACTGTGCCTGGCCCAACAGCTGGCCACAAGCTCTGACATGCACCCTGCTACAGGGTTTGAAGGTTTCACCAGCTAGAAAGTCACTGGGCCGCTGTCCATCCAGGGTAAATGCATTGTTAATACTTGTCCTCCTTTTAAACCAAAATGAGGTTTTCTCTCCGCCTCTTCCTCCCCCATTTCTATCCAGGCAGCAGAGTGCAAGTGTGAGTGCAGAAGAATATTGCAGAAGAATATCCTCCTGCTGAAATACCTGTCCTATCCCGACTCCCTGGTGGCTCATGGAGCAAGCAGGGCAGCAAGGGGTGAATGCTGGCAGTGCTGAGGATTCTGCAGATCATCCAGGTTCTCATTAGAGAGCTGAGTCTCCAGCCAATGGCCCAGCATTGCTAACAGCCCTGCACTGACAGAGGGGCTGGGACACACTGAATATCAGCCATTAGAGACCAGAGTGTGTTATGTGACCAGAGTCACACTGAATGTCAGACAATGGTGTCTGGGGAAAATCTTCAGTGCCTCCTAATTAAATAAATGATTCTTTGAATCATGAATGATACAAGTTTTAAATATGGCTGACATTAAAGTGTTCAAGAAGAGGCTTTGTTTGTGCAGATTGATGAGGTCTGAGCAGGGAGAACTGTGGAAAGTTGTTATGGGAAAGCATGTGGGTAAAGGGGGGAAGGAGCCCATGAAGGTTCTCATCTCATAACTCTTCATTCAAATTGTGAGGGAGAGTCTGTTCAGGTCTGCATCCTACCCTGGAAAAAGCTGAGGGATGTGCACTAGCAACTGACATTTTTAACAACATAAAAATATGAATAATGAGCAAAAGTTGATTTAGTGTTGGTGTGATTAGAGAGCTTTAGTACTGGTTTAATAAAAGAGAGTGTCTGTGCCATGTGCTCAGCTGGTGGAATAAGTCATTTGGTTAGAAGGGACAATCCCAAAGGCCTTCCTGGCCAGCCTGGAGAGTGACCCTGAGCAGCTGCTGCATGGCAGCTCAGTGTGCTTCAGGCCATTGCTTCCCCAGAAACAGAAACTATCAGTATCACAGAACAGCTGGCAGGAGATGCCCACTGCAGGCTGCAATTTCACATGGAGAGTGAGAGGTGATCTGTGCAGGACCAGCATACGAGACTGAATTTACCCCATGCCCAGATGTAAGGCCTGGATAAAGGAGAGTGTCTGAACCCTTTGGGACACTGGAGCTATTGCCTTGGAATACAAACTTCCCTGTCTGATGCACATCACTGCAAGGCTTCCGGAGATCTCTGGGTGCTCTCCCCCAGACAGCTGCTCTTTCCAGGCTGCTCTTTCCCAAGCCTGGAGCATTCCATGGGGCTGTTGTGACCCAGGTGTGGGACCTGGTGCTTTGCCTTATTCATTCTTACACTGTTGGGCTCGGCCCATTGAACCTGCCTGTCCAAACCCCTCTGAGGAACCTTCCTGCCCTCTGGTAGATCAACCCTTCTCCCCAGCCTGGTGTCATCTGCAGAGGGCTGAGGGAGCACCTGATCCCCTTGCCCAGACTGTGGATGAAGATCTCAAACAGAAATGCTGTCACTGTGGGAATTGGTGTATCATTAATAACTGAGATACATTTTTGTTTGACCAAGTCTGGCAAATATCCTATTTCCATTTTATGAGGTGTGCATCCCCAAAAACCTTTATAAAAGGGAGAACACACACTGTGTTAGTGTTCTTCATTCCCTGGTACTAACCTGTTTTTTGTTGGTCTACATTTGGGGAAAATTGGTTTGACATGGGAGAGAATGTTTGGAATTTTTCTTGACTATTTTTTCCTCTCTTGCCTTTTTTTTTTTTAAATCTTTTGGTTGCTATGGAAACAGCCCTTCCTCATTCAAAACACCATTTGATGGTACCATTTCCTATTATGGTTCATATTTTCTTGCAGTCTCTGTCACAGTGTGCTAGTCACAGCTCCTCCACTGATCGCTGCCCCTGCGCTGCTCTGGGAGTTTACATTTCTTTATTACAACAGAGATAAAACTGACATTTTGCCCAAATGGCTTGTTCTTCACAGCAGTGGTGCAACAGGGCAAGCAGAGCTCTCAGGCTCTGTGGTGCTCACAGCCTCAGGGGCTGCTTTGCTCCTCACCCCTCCTGGGTGGAAAACAGGCATTTTGGGTTTTGGACCCATCAGGATCCAGATTCTGCTTCATCCAGTATCTGTAAAACTTCTCTGTAAAAATTCTTCTCACTTTCCTACACCTCTTCCTATCATTAATAATCTCATATTGAGATCTGCCAAATCTGTTGGCCACACTCATGGATAGGTCTCGTGGTAAGTGGAGGGAAAGGAAGAAACTTGCACAAATGTTTTGAACATATGGTTGAGGTAGGTAGATCCTCAATAGACAGGTCAGATTTATTCATTTTGGCAAACAGTTATGCAGTGGGCTTTAGGGAATTTTAGTCATTTTGGCAAAGAGTTGTGCAGTGGGCTTTAGGGAAGTGCTTTCTGTAGGATGTGAGGCTGGGTCATGGGGTGTGTGGTTCATGGTGCTCCTCCTGTGCTTTAATCAGGCACCAGAGAAGACAGAAGGAGTGCCTGGAGTAAATTGTATAAATCTTGTTTCACCTCCCTGCAAAAACTGGCAACCTTTGTCAAACTTCTGAAAAAAACAGGGCATCAATGTTTGACAACAATTCTGATTGCTGAATTAATGCTGGTAATTATATTATCAGTTTACCTCCATTTATTACATTAAAAGCTCTCCGTTATTCAAGACACACCTGTGCACATTATTTTCAGAGCTATCTGAGACTTTTTAAAGCTTTCTCAAGTACCCAACACTAGGTGTGGGCTTCCCTTTGCATTTTTGTTGTTTGTACCTCGCAGTTGATTATAGATGTTCTTTTTTATCATCGTGTGTTGCGGTGTTGCAATGTCCTGTTTTAAACTTCTGGGTCCCTTCCCAGGTGTGCCTATCCCTTCTCCCTTCCCCCTCGCCCCTTGCTGAGTGTGCCCTGTCAATCAGGCTAACATACCAGCAAGGCGTCGTGTGATTCGTCGATTTCAAAGGATGCTCCTCAGGCCTGGGGGACATTGGCCCGTATAGGTGTCCCTAGTCCCTTGAGACCCTGCCCCTTTCACCTGGTTGGTGGCTCACCTGTCCCCTCCCCTTCCCCTGTCCCCGAGCTTATAAGGTTAATGAGACCATGCGGCCGGCATTCTGGTGGCAGCAGTTGCCCCGGTGCAGACCTCTGTACCCATGGAATAAACATCTGGCAACTCTCCAGCAGAATCCTCCCTTTCTTCTCTTCACCATCGCCAGAAGCTCTCTCTCCTGAGGTAAACGGAGTCCTGACAAGCCTGGACTTGTGCCTGTGCCCCGCTGCACTCTCCAGCAGCCAAGGTATCTCTGGGGTAAAACACCACAGTGCTGCCTTTGGCCCAGCAGCAAGGGTCAGAACTGGCCCAGGCACCATCTAACTGGTTATATTGGGATTCATATTCCAATAATCGTGTTAGGCTGATGGATGTTGCTGTTGTTGGTTTTCCTCCCACTCAAGATTCTCAGCAGGATTCTAGTGCTGATAACCCCAGAGCCTGAGACGACTCTTTCACACCCAGCTCTGTTTTTCCCTGCTTAATGGCTGCAGCAATTAACTTTGTTTTCACTGAATTTTCTCAGCTACTCTCCTGCTTTTAATACAGATTTGGTATGAGAAGGCACATATGTGTTTGGAAAAATAGACTAGCAATATAAGGATATCCCTTCCTGAAAAATTAGAAAGTATGCATCTCAGTTTTATATCTCAGTTTTATATTCTGAGATTAGGGTCAGGTTAAGGGTAGTGAAAATCTTTAAGAAGCCAATGTCTCTGCAGGTCTGTATGGATGTCTCTCTCATAAGGTGCTCTCAAAGAAGACAGAAATGCAGAAAAAGTCAGTGGGGCTCTGGGGCACAGGGTCAGCAGCTGCCGTCTGAGCACAAGAGGAAGAAAGAGAGTTGTCTTTGCTTCAAACATTGCTTGTGATCAATTTTAACTGAAGTCTGATGAGAACTCTGTCTGTCTCTACACTGGGCTTGATGGCACGTTCATGGCATAGGTTGTGACAAGATGATATGAGTGATAAGGCAGTGGTAACTGGACAGGCGAGCAGTGCATGCAGTGCAAAGAATTGCAGCAAAACCTCTGAGACATCATTCATGCAGGAACAAATGGGCTTGGGATCCTTGGCCAAAAAATCAATGAAATGTCAAGTATAGCTAGTCTGATTTCTTCCTGACCTCTTCCAATCACCTTTTCCTTCTTCAAAACCGTATCTGCTGTCAGGCTGGCTCTTTGCACTTCCCATGTGCTCTTACGTTTTGTTAAAAGGAAGAAAATAAATAAAATTCTTTTCCCCTAGGAACTCTCACGCTCAATTTTGCTGCATCAGCTTTGTGATAAGTTAGCTTTGGGAAACAACTGACAGTATATTTCTCCTGCTCTATTTAGGGAAAAATCAGCTGTGTCTCCTAACTGAAATGTTTTAAGCTTGTTTTTGTCAGGTAATAAAATTGTGTTGCTTTCTATAACTGAATTCCTTGTGATATCTATTTCAAAGGCTGACATTTCTAATGCACTTACAGCCTGAGCAGTAAAGAGCTATTCAATTGCAAGTGTAAGCTCATCCAGAGATGTTTTAAAGATCTAAGAAAAGGTCGTCAAGGACACCAACATGATGATGTGGGTGCTTCACACCAGCACTCTCCAAGAGGCTGTTTCAGCAGAGGAAAGAAGGGATTTGGTGTCCGAGGTCATTTAGCAAAATCAATAATTCTTGCATCTCATGGACAGCAGGAGCTTAGGGGCTGAAAACAATCACAATGAGAGAGCTTGAAAAAGCAGTGAATGACAATTAAAGACTGATAGGTCTACAGTAATCTTCTATTTTTTCTGGTTTTTTGGAGCCCCAGGTTGGTGCCCTTTTCTTCTGTTCCTGATTACAGATTTCATTTTGTGCATTCACACAAATGATTTGTTTTAGGGCTGTTTAATAGTAATAAAGTTTAATAGTAATAAAATGGTTATAAAAATAGTAGTACAATTAGAGTCATAATAATTCGGACAATTTGAATTAGGACAATATGAGACAATAAAAACAAAGAGTTATGGACAGTCCAGGTACCTCTTTCTGGGCAAAATAAGCCCGAAAAAGTCCCCATGTTAACAGAGGATTAACCCTTAAAAGCAACAGCCTGTTGCATATTCATGCAGCTCATCCCTGATGCATAAATTCCATTCAAACTCAGGATTCTGTCTGGGCAGTGTCAGCTTCTTCCTCTGGATCCTGACGGCGTCTCCAGGGCTGAGCAGGCAGGAAGAAGTTCGTTTGTTCTGATAATGGAGCAATAAATTCTCTTTCTCTGAAAGATTCAGGTGTCCTGTGGCTGCTGTCTCACTGCAAGCCCTTTCTTTAAAAAAAAGTATCTGACATAGCATCGTTTTTAATTTTAACAATTTTTATAACCTAAAACTATATTTAACACAGTACTAAAGAGAATTAACACAGCATAACTTTCTAACACAACACACATAATATTCATTTGAATATTTGCGAGAAGCCAATCATAAAATACGTGCATTTTTCACACCCATGCTCCTCCCCGAGGAGAAATGCTAGATCCTCTGAGCCCAGTGGGACTGTGCCAGGGTGTCACCCTCATCCTGTGCAGCCAGACCATGGCCACAGCCCCTGCCCTGGGCTCTGAGCTGTGCCTGGAGAGGCCGCCCAGCCCAGGGCCTGTGGGCATTGCCCTCTGGTCCGTGGCATGGACCAGCAGCCACCACAAGGTTCCTGACGTACCGTGTTCTGCAGAAATCAAATGTTGCCTCCTCTTTGTGTTCCACTCTATTTTATGAGCATTTATAAACCTTTTCCAGAATGTATTGTCTCTGCCAGCTGTTATAATAAACTCTGTTGTTTGCATTTTCCCACAGCCTGTCCTGAGGCACGTGTTGTTTCAAGGCATTTGGCTCTCGTAGAAACTGTATTTGCCAAGGCTGAAGATATGTTTGTGATGTTTGCTTAATTAATTCAAATTTTAATTTTTCTTCCAGAAAGGAACAAGGAGGAGAAAAAAATCCTCCCAGTTCTGCATTCCTTGTACAGATGTCTGCATGGAAAGGTGGTGGGGAAGGCAGTGGCAGCAATATCCCAGCGGAGAGCTTGCCCTGGTACCACTGTGGCTCCCTGTGCTGGGCTGTGGCTGCACCCACTGCAGTGCAGCATCCACACCAGCACCTCTGCAGGGCCAGGGAAGGCTCTGCATGGCTTCATTGCAGGCTAATTGCAGCTTGCAGTTTCACTGCTCACACACGTGTGCCATAACTGCTGGATCCTGGTGCTTTTCCATGTCTGGTGTCCCTGAGCAGCTGCCCCTGGTTTGGTACCCAGGGTGTGGGGTGCCAGCTGTCCCATGGCAGCCCCATCCCAGCCCTCAAAACCTGCCCTGGTGTTTCCCAGGAATGATTAACTGCATGTGACAGGCTCGCTGCTGTTCCTGTATCGATTCCCTCAGAGCAAACACGGAGACAGCATGCAATTGTCTGTTGTGCAGCTGGCAAAGCTCTGAGATTGTTTTCTCCACAAACCCAAGGGAGCCCAGCATTAACTTGCTGCATTGGAAAAGGCCAGTGGATGATTTGGGTCTTTGCTACAGAAACCAAACGAAGCAGAGCACTTTTCTGGGGCTGCTGAGCAGAAGTTAGGGCTCTCAGAAATGTTTGAAATCTGCACACCAGGGAGGAGTGGTGAAGGACAGTGCACAAACCCTGCCAGGCAAATCCCATTTTCCTAAAGCAGGGTTTGCCCTCAGAGACCTGCTTCAGAGATGCACCCCTGTGTGACCGTGTTCACAGGGGTTCTTGGACTGGGGAAGAGACGAGGATCTGACTCCATGTTTCAGAAGGTTTGATTTATTATTTTATGATATATATTACATTCAAACTGTACTAAAAGAATAGAAGAAGGGATTTCATCAGAAGGCTAGCTAAGAACAGAATAGCAAAGAATGATCACAAAGGCTCTGTCTTGGACTCTCTGTCCAAGGCAGCTGACTCTGATTGGCCATTAATTAGAAACACCCACATGAGACCAATCACAGATGCACCTGTTGCATTCCACAGCAGCAGATAATCATTGTTTGCATTTTGTTTCTGAGGCCTCCCAGCTTCTCAGGAGGAAAATCCTAAGGAAAGGATTTTTCATAAAAGATGTCTGTGACACCCCTGGAATCTTGTTGGACTGGGAATGGCTAGAACCATGGGCTGAAAAATCTGAAGATCTTTCATGCAAGATCTTGGTTTGTCACTATGAGTGTGACAAACACAAACAGCTCCCAAAATGATTATTGCTTTGAAATTTTGTTGTTTGTTGCTTGTTTTTGATGAGAATTTTTAAAATCTTCTTTTCAGATGTTTTTGCTGAGGTCAGTGATCAGCTAGAGCAGCTGGAGGAGGCAGCCCTGCCCCTCTGCTCAGCACTGGTGAGGCCAGCCTGGAGAATGTGGCAGCTGGGGCTGCCCCTGGATCCCTGGCAGTGCCCAAGGCCAGGCTGGACATTGGGGCACCCTGGGACAGTGGGAGGTGTCCCTGCCATGGCAGGGGTGGCACTGGGTGGGGTTTGAGGTCCCTTTAACTCAAACCACTCCATGATTTTGTGATCCCACACTCCATCCCAGCGTGACAAACCCTTTGTAGAGCAGACCTGTGGAACAATCTCACCCTTTGAATGAGTGAAGGTCTGTCAGAGCCCCCCTGGCTGGGGATCCCCAGGTGAGCACAGCAAATAACAACATGTGCAGCTGCTCACAGGCTGGGCCAATGTGTCCTGTTCTTAGGAGAGGCTGGGAATGGTGCAGGAACCAAGTGCAGCACTGTACTTCAAGATAAGTGTGTATAAAACATTAATTACATCTGTTTACAAACAATAACAAATAATTCCTCAAATGTACTCTGAGCATTTGTTTTTACTGCTATCACGTTGTTTTCTAATTTCCTTTAAAGCACCAAGAGAAAGGAGGAAAGCACTTTTCCATCAGTCTGTCTAGAGTGTACAGAAAATACTTTATTTAAAGCTTTTGCAGCTCTATCTTATCTTTTCCTTTCTGAAGGATTTGATAATGAATTATATATTCCAGCACGACATGAAATATTTAACTCACTCTCTTCAATTCCAGTTCAACTTCCCTTACCAAAAAATGAGCACAGAAAATACAGAAATGGACAGAAATGCACTGGTGCTGGGAGCAGCCTCCCCTGCCCAGGGCCCAGTGCCAGTACCTGAATTATAGCAGACACCTGGCCTCGGTGCATGGACTGTGCCAATGTGAACTCAGCTCAGTGCTCTGAGCAAGGCCTGGGGATTTCAAGCCTGGGAGGAAAAGACACGAGAAACAAGTGCAATAACTGCTGCTCCCACAGGGCAGCCCTTCCCTTGTCTCAGGATTCCTCCAAGCCAGTGTGAAGGTCACAGCAGTGTGGAGGGATGGCAGCAGTGAAGGCAAGGTGCCACCTCCACACTGGGGCCACCTGCTGACCCTTTGCTGAGGCTGGGCTGGATGAGAACTGGCTAAAACCAGACCTGAAACAGGTCAAGAGCTGTAAGCAGGGGCATTTAATTTCATTTTAATGGCTGTGCATATGATTGGGTAAAAAGTAGGAGGTAGGAGAAATTTTGACTCTGTTTCCAGAGGTGTAAAGGCAGGTAGTGTAAGGTTCCACATTAAGGCACTTGCTCTAATTACCCAGATGTGTGACATGATTGCAGATTCCTTTGCACCACCTGTAAGAAAAATAATAGAGGAAGCCATAAAGGTGACTTCTCCCAGCTGAAGGCATTACATAAATATTTGTTACATGCACAAATGGAATATATCATAAGTTCTGAATTCAAGGTGCTTGTGGAAAATGTAATTTCTAGAACAAAATAACAGCTTGTCTTACCCATGGCCCAGCATCTGCAATTGCATAAATGAACTTGTCCAGGACTTGAAGAACAAAAGCCCAGAGGCTCAGGATAGAGGAGTGCATACCATTAGGTGCCCCGTGGTGGAATAAACAAAAGGTGGAGTGAAGACAGTTGTTTCCCTCTCTGGGCATGTGTGGTTTCTCTCAAACAGATGGCACATCCTACAGGTAACACTTACCCTGAATTCTGTCTCTCAGTGTTGGGGGTGGAAGCACTGATTGTGTCAGTAGGTGCTCATCATGAAATTGAAATCCTTACTCGTAGTGGGCAGATTTTGTAATGAGGGTAAGGTGATGCTGTGTGCAAATTTTTCAGGCTCAGTTTCTAAACTAGCAAAGAAAGGTGCATTTTTCTGAGCCAGTGAAAACAGATCACTTGCCACATGAGACATCACTGCCTTCCACAGCAGCGGCAATCTGTGTGTGTTTCTCAGGGAGTCCTGCTGCCTCCCTCATGTCCCATTGCTGCCCTGCAGGGCTCATTCTGTGAACTGCAGACCTCCTCCATCCCCTGCAGGACTCGTCCTCTCCTGGGTGGAATTTGGGGGACAGTTATGAGGTTCAGATTGTCCCGTGTCTCATGGCTCCCCTTCCGTGGGTCTCTGTGGTGATGTTGTGAGGAGAGAGATCCCCAGCAGATGGGGAGGACCCCCGATAAGACTCCCCATTCTTTGGCCAGGGAAATTACACAGTTTCAGTGGTTGTTTGTCCTTGCCTGTAAATGTAAAAAGGAAAAGAAAAAAAGAGCGACACCTGACCATTCTGGTTCAGGTCACTTTTAGATATTTTCAGTCTCAGCTTCTATACCTATAACTCAAAATTTACTTTTTTTTACACAGGGTACGTGATAGATGCTCCCAGAGGCAGGGAGTGCTGAGCGTTCTGCAGAGCTGGGGCAAGTTTTACCTCCAGCTGGTTTGTTTTGAGAGGTTCTGTGTGAAGATGCAAAAATAAAGAATCCCAAAGCAAGCTGAATCTCTGTGTGCGGTTCCTGCACTGTGGCTGTGCTGGGCAGGTGGGGACAGGGCACAGGGCTGTGTGCTCTGAACTGAGGAGCGTGAGGGGGGTCAGCCAAGGGCAAATGCCCCCCAGGGATGGCAGGGGCTGCTGGGACCCCTGGGCTGGGAGATTCCTCTTCTGTCACAGACATCTCTTATGAAAAATCCTTTCCTTAGGATTGTTCCTCCTGAGAAGCTGGGAGGCCTCAGGAACAAAATGTAAACAGTGATTATCTGCTGCTGTGGAATGCAACAGGTGCATCTGTGATTGGTCTCATGTGGGTGTTTCTAATTAATGGCCAATCAGAGTCAGCTGCCTTGGACAGAGAGTCCAAGACAGAGCCTTTGTGATCATTCTTTGCTATTCTGTTCTTAGCTTAGCTAGCCTTCTGATGAAATACTTTCTTCTATTCTTTTACTATAATTTTAATGTAATAGATATAACAAAATAATAAATCAAGCCTTCTGCAACATGGAGTCAGATCCTCGTCTCTTCCCAATCAGAAAACCCCTGTGAACACCATCACACACTCTTCCAGGGCTCAGAGGGGCTGGCTGTGCCACCCTGCAGCTCAAAAAAACCCCACCAAAACCCAAAACCAAACCACAGAACCACTTCACAAAACTGCACATGAACTGCAAATAAATGCATATGAAAACCTTAATCTGACCCCTAAAACCCCTGAGTCAAAATAATTTATGGGGCCTATAAAAATCATGAGCTCCCTAGAACAGAAAGCTCCTGTGGTGAGGCTGCTGTGGAAAACAGCAGCTTATTCCCAGATCCCCCTCACCTGGGGACTGGTAGGTCCTTGCAAAGAAGGTTAATAAGCAGATTTCTGGGCAGTCTGATTTATTCCATACGGATGCACAAATGGTGTACTGTTTAGACATGGCTATAAATGGGAAGACTAAACCAATGGAGGGGAAGCTCAGAAAGCCATGATCAAAAGTTTATCAGCTAATTTCTACTCATTCAGCACAAATGAATTCAGGCTTTTAGATTCCTTAATAATTAGCACTTTAACACATCACTGTTTCTGAAATTAGTGCGTTAATTTTCTATCTTTAGTAATGCATAGAAGCTATCAAAATAAAAGCAGAAAATCAGATGCAGAAAATGGGAAGACCTTTCCTGGCCTTGTGGCTTTTGTGTAAATATGAAATTGAGGGCTGGAAGTGATGGAGAGATCATTTGCAGGCTTTTTCTTTTTTTTTTTTTCCTCCATGGCACAGAAATATCTCAGATCAAAGACCAACATGAAAAAAGCAAAGTTGAATAAAGGCATATTAAGCCTTTTATTCAACTTAGATTTCAAATTTCAGTCATCGATGTAATATTTTGGAAAGAAACTATTTCTGCTCTGAAGCTCAAGTTTTTGATTAATGAGATATTATCAATTTTCTTTACTATTCTCTTTGAAGGAAATGCAGGTGTTTTGAGAACATCATAAACGCGATGTGTCTGTGGGAAAAGCCTTGTTCTTTATTGGTATTGATTGCTAAACGCCGATTGACATCCCCTGCAGGTCTGGGTGTTACATCAAGTGCAGATCACACTGCTCTGCACAAGAAACGCCCTTCCCTTTGTGCTCAGGGGAGGTGTGAGTGGACTATTTGGATTTAAATTTGTCTCCAGTGTGCTGTCCATGTCCTGGCATCCCCCGGGCATCCCGGGATCAGGGGGCAGGGCTCAGAGGATGGTGGGCAGCAGCAGGAGCTGTGCCATGGGAAACAAGCGTGTTTGGCAGCAATGGGTGTGGAACAGCGTTGGTGCAGCTGGATGAGAGATGCTGGAGGGCTGCAAGGCCATGCTGGGAGCTCTGTCACTTTTGTCTGGCCTCTCCTGCCCGTGGCTGTGCCTACAGAGCTGCTCTGTGCCAGCTGTGCCAGCCTGTCCCACATGTGCCAGCTGTGCCAGCCTGTCTGAGTCCCACGGGGTAGCTGCAGGAGAGATGGGGCAAGGACAGGGGAGGGCTCCTCCAGCCCCCCCAGATGAGGGCTCACCTCTACCTGGTGGGTTTTGCCATTCCCTGACTGTGCTCCATAAATCCGAAGACCAACAGTAACTGCACCTGCACACAACAGGTGGGTGCCATTAGTAACCACATCAGGTGGGTGTCATTAGTAACTACAGCAGTACCTACATCAGGTGGGTGTCATTAGTAACTATAGAAGCACCTACATCAGGTGGGTGTCATTAGTAACCACAGTACTAACGACATCAGGTGGGTGTCATTAGTAACCACATCAGGTGGACGTCATTAGTAACTACAGTAGTAGCTACATGAAGTGGGTGTCATTCCCTACATCAGGTGGGTGTCATTCTATTTGCTCCTTGCCCGGTGTGTTTCATTCCATCTGCTCCTCGCAAAGGGCACCCAGGGCACTGCTCAGTGTCAGTGTCACACCCAGGACACTGCTCAGTGTCACACCCAGGGCACTGCACAGCACCAACCCCTTGTACATTGGGACAGTTTCCTGCACAGCCCTGAGCTGCTGCAGGGTGATGCTGTTTCAGTAAGGTCTCTGCACTGCTCTTTGCAATGCAAAAGCAAAGAGAATTAGCAATTTTGCTCCCAGACCCTTGATATTAGTAACCATTCTTTGGATTTCTTTCACTCCAACACAGGCCAACACATCTCCCTTTAGCTGGCTCCCTGCCTCCTTTGTTTTCTCTATCAGGTTCAACCTTCTTTGCTCCTCATCTCCCTGTATGGCTGGTGACTGATAGAGGAGAGAATTGCTGAGCCTGCAGCCATGCCTCTTGGAATTTGTTTTTCTTTTTGGCAACTGCCACAGCCTTGCAATACTGTCACGGATGCTGATACAAGAAGGGCTGGATGAAACATGGATTTTGGATGTGTCAGAGCATGTGACCAAAGAAGAGGAAAGATGGTGCCAGGGGATGTTAGTGCTCCGTCTTTGGCAAGCCCAAGCCCCTCACAGTGCTTGGGAGCACCAACACGCCAGGGTCAGGGTGCAGTGCTCACTGCACCCCCTCCCTGGGAGCAGGCATGTGCTGCTCCTGCTGTGGGAAAGCTGAAGGGATGCTTTGCAATGCTAAATCCAACCCAACCCTCATCAACAGCAATCACAAAAATCCCAAATCCCACAAGCCCTGCTGCACCATCTACAGTTCAGGGAGAGGTTTGCCAAGTGCTGTCCATGTTGACAGTGTGCTGTACTGAGTCTTGTAGCTTTGGCTGAGGTCCTTGGTCCTTTTTTCTTACTTTCCATGTTTTTTTTCTGTGACCACAGACCACTTGGTGTTTTTTGTTCCATATCCAATCTCTCTTCCAGCTGAGGAGCCTTGGCTATCACTGCTTTCTGGAGCTGATGGCTATCTAAACAGCACACCTGGTAGCTGAAGGACAATGAGCTGTGCCTTCCCCAAGCAGGGCAGGTTGGTATGCTTTGGGCTGCAGCCAACATTGTGTTCAGAGTGCTTCTGTTGTGACACAAGCAGCTTGAGGTAAGAGAGTCCTGGTCTTTGTGGTGAAAGAACCTCCAAACCTTTTGCTTGAGCCAGATTTCAGGGCAGGAGAATTGGTTCTGTTTTGTTCTCTGGAAGTTCAATGTGTTACTTGGCAAAGGCCAGTGTAAGAGGGAGTATGAGGTGTGGTTCTGGGGTGCTGATTGTGGAAAGTTTTTGGAATGTTGGGGGCAAGATAGATGATGGACTTTGGACCTGGTTAACAAAAGAGATTTGATAACAGGATGCCTTGGCAAAAGGAAATGCAACTTTGAAAATTAGACCTGGATTGCAAGAGATTAAATCAAATGGGTTTACCAGAAAAAGAAAATCCCATTAAACTCTGCAAGGCAGAGATGTTGTTATATGCATAAGCCTGTGTATGTGATTTTAATCTAATCATTGTAGTACACACTACTAGTCTCCCTGCAATAATATGGAAGTGTTTGTATCCCCAATGAAATGGGATTCTGGTCACTGAGTCAGTCTCTCCATCTCTCTCCATTGACAACAGAAGATCACTACCTTCCCCCCAAATCTGACCCACCTGTCCTGTACCTCTTGTCTCTTGGCCCCCAGCTCCTGTGCCCTGAGCTGTCTCACAGCCTCCAGGGGTTTGTGAGAGGCTCCTGAGGTGTGTGTGCTGCAGGCTGTGGCTGACAGCCAGGTGTGGCAGCGCTGGGTCACAGGGCATGAAGGCAGGGGCAAAGTGATGCCAGTCCAGGGGATGCAGTGACTCAAGTCTGCCCAGTACCGTGGCAGAGCTCGTTTCACCCGTGAGTTCAGGGTTGTGCCAAGCCCTCACCCTGCCCATTAATGTGCAGTTCTCCAGCAGTGCCTCCTTCTAGCTGTGCCCTGCAGTGTGACAGAGGTGCACAGACACTCGTGCATTGTCACCCTGGGTGCATTGCAGGGTCAGCAGCCTGGCTCCCCCTGAGCTGCCTGTGCTGGCAGAGCTGGGTGACAGCCTGGGGACACGCTGCTGTCCTCGCTGAAGAGCTGCCACTTCAGAGAGATGCTTCAACACAGCACTGACCCCTGACTGCTGAAGGCATGAGTCAGTAAGGAGCCAAAAATAGCTGTATTTGTAAAACTGGCCTTCTGGAAGTTCACCTCCCCTCCGTGCCGGTTTCCTTCTCCCTGTACCAGCTGCAAAGGAGTTTCTACTGATATGGTCCTGTCTTGGAGTAACCGTATCAGATTTTTTAAATTAGCTTTCTGGAACACTTGGAACTTTGTGGATTCGTGTCCCATGGGTAAACCACACACTCCCACAAATACGTGATAAGAGTAATGTTTCTACAATTATTTTCAGAGATAATTGGAAATGGCTTTCACTGACATTTGAAGTTCCTTGCAATGCCCAAAAATCTGAATGTATGGCACACCTGTGCTGCAAAGTGTTGCTGAAATACCATATCAGTGTTTTTTTCTGGAACAAAGCTTCCTGCTATGTTCAGTGAGACTGAAGGAGCAAATTGTTGCTTTGGCTTTTATGGCAGTTCAAGAAAGCCCTCAAAAGGACCAGAAAACTAAGGTTAATGAAGAAAGTGAAGGTTAAACTTCCTTGAAAGCATTTTCTGACTGAAATCCAGTCTCAATTTTTTAAATTCTTTGCAAGAATGGGCTTTAGCTGACCTCTTCCTCCCTATCTTAGAGTATATTAGGGATGTGATGCTGTGGTGTCTGCTCTGGTTTATCTGGCTGCCTGTCAGTGCAGTGTTGCTCACAGGGCTTGGGAAGCATTTTTATTTTGTGAATTGTACAATAGGCCAGCACTGGGCAAAACGGGCTGCTTATTGCCTGATGGAAATGTTGACTCCATGAGAGCTACACCAGGGCTTAGACCAGTCCATTACCTTTCCTAGGCAATTCTTTTTCATTTCTCACATATAAACTTTTCTGAGATGCATAAGAAGCAGTGGATTTACAAAAAAAGATAAACTTGTTCTCAATTTATCAGCAGTGTATGTGAGACTCAGTCTCCTGTGTGGGCTCCCTGTGCATCCCCCTGCTCTGGCACAGACCCCCAGGACCTGCAGGGGGGTCTCTACTCTGGCACCTGGAGCACCTCCTGCCCCTCTGTCTTGATTTGGAAAGCCAGGAGTCTGCTAAGGAAGGCAGGAGCCTCCCCTGAAATAGAGAATGTGAACCCTCCCTACCCCTCCCAACTGCTATAAATTTGAAATTAAGGGGCTCTCAGGCAAAAATATGGGAGCAGGAAATAACAGTTCTTTAATAGGGAAAGGAGAAAAATAAAAAGATGACATAAACAATGCAGTACACTAGAACAACACCGCCAGAGTCAGAACCCAGCCTGACACCCTGTGGGTCAGGGTGCTGCCAGCAGTCCCATTGGAATTGTGGCTCAGCACTCCTGCAGTGTCAGGGCTGGTTCTGCTGGAGCAGGATCCTGGAGAAGGGTGCAGTCTCTTCCTCTGGAGATCCAGGGGAAGGAGAGGCAGCTGCTGTTCCTCTGGGGAATCCAGTGGAGAAGCCGTGCTGGTGTTCCAGAATCTCCAGATTATATCCAGGTAGGAATGCTTGGCTCCTCCCTCTGGGCTCACAGCTCCCAATGGGATGCTGTAGTTCTTATCAGCCATGCAGGGACATTCAATGGCTGTTATCAGCAGGTGTCCCCTCCCGAGGGAGGAGTGATTGGGGTCACTCAGAGAGAGAGATAAAGCAAACTGCCCACTTGACAAAGGTAATCTGCCATACAGATGGTAATTGAAAACATCTCGCATTGCAATCTTCGACACCCTCCTGCAGAGACCTGGGGGCTGCAGAGCTCATGTTCCCCTCACGCATTCCACTTGAATGCCAGTGCTGCCACTGCACTGGAGTTTTTTCCCTTTTCCATTTTGTTATTCCCCATTGTGATGGGCTCAGCCCTGGCCAGCTGCGGGTCCCTCTTGAAGGTGCTGGCATTGAGTCCCCTGGACACGGGGAATTTTCTGGCAGCTTTTCACTGCAGCCACCCTGCAGCTCCCCCACTTCCAAAACCTTGCCATGCAAACCCCAAACTGTAGTGAAAAGAATTTTATTTAAAATTACTTGGCGATTTGACTGGGGATAAGAGCATTATGAAATTCATTTGAATTTGGGGGGTGAGAGGAACTTAAGGAATCAATTTAAACTTTTCTGTTGAATGTAAACATTGTCAAATCTCCATAACAACTTTTCACTAGCTCTGTCACATATTGGATAATCAAATCAGGAATGTTAAATTACATATTTTTGTAGAAATAATGTGCATGGAAATTGAATAGATTTTGGGCAGTTTTATGTTACTAGTAATAAAATATGTTGGGGTTTTTTTATCACTGCAATACCTGAAAATGTAGGGAAAAAAAAGTAGAGGTGCCCTTAATTAGAGCTGAGTGATCTGTTGTGTTCACTGGGCTGGGTTTGGCTGGTACAGCACACCATCCCCATGCCTCTCCTGCTCAGGACCTGCCTGTTTGGGGTTACTCCAGTTCTGTACCCAAGCACTATGAAGTGAGTGTGCAGGGAGGGAATCACAGTCACATCCATTGCAGTGTTCCTCAATAATTCACAGTGGGGGAGGCCCGTGGACTGCAGCCCTCAAACCCACCAAGCTGAAGAGCCTGTTTCAGTTTGATGCTGGCCCTGCTTTAAATGGCACTGGGGAAGTGGAGAGTAGGACAGAGAGGCTGATGCCAGAAGGGTGGCATTCACTCAGAAAATAAAAAAGCCTAATTTCATTCAGTTGTGCTTTTGTGTTGATCCACTCAGAAAGAAGGGGAAAATCAAATAATCTTTGTCCCAAAGATGCTCAGTGTCACACTAATGGGTGCTGCAGGTGTATTTCAGTCAGAGGTAACTGTGAGACATTCGCCCAGTGTCATTTGCTGCATAGACAAGCCCGGGGCTCCAAGTGCCTTCTGTGTTTTATTGAGCTGTCCCACACACCAGTGGAGCTCTGTCAGTGTGCTGGACTTGAGAAAACTCTCACAAATTGTTTATAAACCCTCTGCCTTGAGAGCAGTAGCTGTCCTTCACTGCTGTGTCATCTAGAGCAAATGTTTCTGTAAGGCTGTTATGGTACTCCTGTTCCATTTACAGGGGAATTGCACTTCCTCTTTTTTGGTGTTTGTCTTAAATATTTCACATCTAAGAACGCAAATGCAGCGAGAAATCTCTGGCTGATGGATTCCTTGGGCAGCACTGCAAGGCTTTTGGCATGGAGATGTTTTCATTCCACAGCATTAATCTTGCAGTATACTCAGCTTTTGGAAGTTTATGTGGATCCTATACCACCAAAATGGACTTTACTTCTCTGACATAACAAAAGTAAAAAATCTATTTTAGAATAGGATCCAAAGGAATTTCTCTGGTGCTCTGGGAGTTGGCACCTTGTCTTCCAGTTATTCTGCTCTAAACTGGAGCACAAAACACTTCTGACAGGCATTGCAGCTGGGATTATCTGAATGATAGAGTATGTTATTGGAGAGGTTCACAACAATTTTTAAAACTTTTTTAATGCTTATTCTACCTGTATCTCCACAGAAGTACAAAGGCTTAATGACCATGGACATGGAAGCACATTTTTCTTCTGTATCCCATCATTTTAGCAACCTGCAGTATAATTGCTCAGTTAAACACTGAGTCTGTGCAAACTAAATGCCACATTGCTACTTCCACACCTGAATGTCTGTTTTAAAGGCACTGACCTTTTGGTATCCAACCTTTACAAAGTGGTGCCTTGTAGTACCACTTACTTAGCTGCTACTTATTTCATCGCTTTCACTTCCTTCTCCTTCTTAGGTAGAATTTAAATACCCCCTTTTAGTTTTATTTCTGGAGAGAAAAGATTGAATTTTATGGTTGTAACAGCTAGACTTAGTTCACTGGAGTAAGTGTAGGTTGTTCCAGTGGCAGCAGTGCTGGACGGGGTTTAACACCAAATCAGTCCCCCCAGTGCTGGGGCTGGGGGCAGAAGCCTTTGCTACAGGACATGTCCCTGACTGAGGGGAGCAGGGCAGTGATGAACCCCTTTAAACATCTCTCTTGCCACTTTCTGTGCTCCCAGGGCCAGTGTGGGGTTCCTGGTCTGTGGATGTGGGCACAGCATCCTCATGGAGTGGGAGAGTGGAAGGGGCACTGGGGTGGCCTTTGCTGCATCCTGAGGGAGCAATTTCCAGTGTCCCCCTGCCCCTTGCTGCCATTCTCTGCCCAGCCAATCTCTGAGACCTCCACTCCTTCCCGAGGTCAGTTAACCGGTGCAGGAGCCACCAGGAGCACAGACTGCAGCAGAGCAAACGTGAAAGGATTTGGAGCTCAATCTCCATCCACTGAGGGCCTGAGGAATGGCTGTGCTGCTCAGCCTGCTGCAGGTACCTGGGGGCTGTGGTGTCCTGCCCAGCGTGTGGTTCTGCTCCCCTGTGACCCTCAGTGTGCTCCCATAGCGACTGCTCATCTGCATGGTGACAACAAGGCACCCCTTCTGTCCCCACGACTGGATGTCCAGGCAGGGAAACCTGCCCAGGTCGCTCAAGGTGAGTGGGTGACTGCTTTAACATTCCCTCGGGGTAAATGAGGCACTGGAGACAGGACAGGCAGTGCCTGTGAAGGATTCTGCTTTTGGAGGAGGACGGCAGTGCTGCTCAGAGGTTTCCAGGTCCTGAGAGCTCACACCATGGCTGCAGGATCCAGCTGGAAACAGGCACTGTCACTGAGCCTGGCTGGCCATGCCATCACTGCTGGGCTGCTGTCCCTGCAGGACAAGGTGATCTGGGGGAACAAAAGGACACACAGTGAGAGCAGCACCCCCTTTGCTGGCACAGACCCAGCAGTGCAGCTGTGGGTTGATCTGGGGTTGTCTGCTGTGACAGGAGAGCAGAGACTGGCCAGAGGCTGGCCTGTCCCTCCTGGCTGTGACGGGAGAGCAGAGGCTGGCCTGTCCCTCCTGGCTGCCCGGTACTGGGGCTGCAACCCTGCTGCCAGGGGTCTGTGCCCCTCACCTGCACCAGACAGACAGACAGACACACAGACAGACACCACCAACAGGGTCGGGTCTGTGCCCCTCACCTGCCCCAGACAGACAAATAGACAGACAGCAGCCACCGGGCCACTGCCAGGGCAGGTCCCTCCTCCCTGGTAGGGACCTGAGGAGCTGGGATCATCTCCTGTACTCGAGGGACTGGGAGCATCTCCTGTACCCGACAGACGGGGATCATCTCCTGTACCCGAGGATCGGGATCATCTCCTCTGCACCACGCGCGCTCTGCCGGACCCCGGGCCGGGGAAGCGACAGCAGATGGCACTCGTGACATGTCACAGGCGGAATCTCTGCAGGGAAATGCGGTTCCTGCGGTGCGCTCGGGCTGGCCCCGCTGTTCTGGCGGCAGGTGCGGGAGTTTGGGATGCAGGGTCCGAGCAGGGGCTAAGGGGCACAGCCTGGTGCTCGCACATCGGGCACACCGCTCATTGCCGCCTCCGAGAGCTCCCGGGAGCGCTCACGCTTCCCGCCTGGGATATATTCACTCAGCAAGAAAATCCGTCCGTGCCAAATGTGTAAACCGCCAATCACTCGTTTTTAAAAATTTAAAAGTTTAATAGTAATAAAATTGTTATAAAAACAGTAATACAATTAGAGTAATGATAATTTGGACAATTTGAATTAGGACAATATGAGGCAAAAAATACAAAGAGTTACAGATGTCCAGGTACCTTTTTCTGGGCAAAATAAGCCCGAAAAGGACACCCGTTAACAAAGGATTAACCCTTAAAAGCAACAGCCTGTTGCATATTCATACACCTCATCCATGATATGTAAATTACTTCTGGAACAGACATCAGGGAGAACACCAGTATTAAATGCTTAGTGATGACTAAATAAGTTATTTACAAATATTTAAGGCTCGTGGAAGACACGTATGTAACAACTCAGAATTTAAAACACTTACATACAATTTTTCAGGTGCTGCACTCCCATATTCCCTGCTCCACAAGGACAATAGGGTGTGTGCTCTGTGTAACTCAGCTCTGCTGAAATACCTGTGGGGCTCCTGAGAACCTTCTACCACTAATACCTCAGAAAGACAATTGCTAATCCTCTGAAAATAGGCTTTACCTGAAATTACAGGACAATTAGAACACTAGAATCCTGTGTGTAAGCAGACATAGCTGTCTTGCTCTTTGAAGATTAGTGCAATCTTTATAAGCCAACTGTTAATACCCCAGTGAAATATTTACTGTTTTGCTCACGTACTTCAGGGAATTTGTGACTTTCATGGGCCCAGTGTTCTTCCTCCAGGGCTTGTGGAGGACAGAGCAGTGCAGCTCTGCTGCTGTACCCCTGATTTACTGAAATGAAAGCCCTGAAATGCCGTGTGGCTTGGGCAAAAATCCTGTGGCACAGCAGGGGCAGAGACACAGGGACACTCTGCTGGCCCCATGGCCCCTGACCCAGTGCACAGAGGGCAGTTAAGGGATGAAGGACAGTCAATTTTCAATGACACAGGGACACTGCTGGCCCCATGGCACCTGGCCCAGTGCCCAGAGGGCAGGTTAAGGGATGGACAGGAGGACAGTCAGTTCTTTAATGAGGGCACCACCACTGCCCAAACCAGTCCCTCCCCACCCTGCTGGACACCCAAAGAAGGGTGCTGCATGCCAGCCCCTTCTGAGCCTTTTGCTGGAGCACTGGGCCTGGCAGTGCCCAGAAGGATCCCTGCAAACAGGAGAGAGCCCTGCTGTGTCCTTTCAGCCTGGAATTGCAGTGAGGCTGAGGATGAGCCTGACTGGCATTGTCTGACCTCCAATGCACATCCCCAGGGGTGTTTCTTTGGCACCCTCAGTGTCCAGGGAAGCTTGCCGGGTGCTGGTGTGGCAGGGTGAGCCAGGAGGATGGCGGTGGGTGGCATTTGATTACCAGAAAGGTCTGGAGTGTGCTTCAGGGAGAGCAGCTCCGCTCTGACCTGATGAAGGGCAGCGTCCAGGGCTCCCTGCCTGTGAACACAAAGGATGGCTGGCTCTGTGACAGCAGTTCCATGAATGGCTGTGGGATGCATCTCTCTGCACAAAACACCCTCGTCATCCATTGAGCTGTATTTGTGTCCCGGGGTTTTTGTGCACACTGTCATCCATGCTATCATTTGTGAATGGAACAGCCATGGACAAGGCTCTGTGGTTACAGGTGGTTAGAGGGTGGTTTTAGGGTGGTTTTAGGGTGGTTATAGGGTGGTTAAAGGGTGGTTGTAGGGTGGTTATAGGGTGTTGCCTGCTTGTAGCCCATGGCTGACGCATCCCTCTCCCCCTCCAGGGCCCACAGTGGCTGAGCACAGCTGCAGGGATGAAGGCCAGGTCACCTCAGGGGGCTGCACACTCAATGATTCAGATCCTGGGCAGCTCTGGGGCTGTCCCATGGCTGGGGAACTGCTCCCCATGGCCCCTCCTGTGTGACGGTGCTCACAGGGGGCCCAGGATGAGAGAAGAGACGAGGCTCTGACTCCATGTTTCAGAAGGTTTGATTTATTATTTTATGATATATATTAAAACTATACTAAAAGAATAGAAGAAAAGGATTTCATCAGAAGGCTGGCTAAGAATAAAATAGGAAAGAATGATAACAAAGATTTGTGGCTTGGCTCTCTGTCCGAGCCAGCTGACTGTGATTGGCCATTGATTAGAAACAACCACATGAGACCAATCCCAGATGCACCTAATGCATTCCACAGCAGCAGATAACCCTTGTTTACATTTTGTTCCTGAGGCCTTTCAGCTTCTCAGGAGGAAAAATCTTAAGGAAAGGATTTTCCATAAAAGATGTCTGTGACACTCCTGTGTCTGGGGATTTCTGCCCACCCTGAGACCTGCCTGACCCACACCTCCCCAGGGCTGCACTGGGGGAAGGCAGCCCTGAACACCAGGAAATGTCCCTGTCTCTGGGATTGTACCACATGGGGATTCTTTCAAAATTATATTTGTTTCTTCTTCCAAACACTGAGGGTTAATCAAGGGGAATCAAAATATTCATCCTCCCCTTTTTGTCTGTTTTTTAATTCTCCAAAAGAACCATTCAGAAATCAAAGGAAATCCTTGCCTGGAAGAATTTCTTTCCTGTGCATTTGAAAGCTTTGTCTGTAAGGATTCAATTTTGTCAGCAGCTTCAATGACATCTTAAAACTCATTTCCTTGGTATGAAATGAGCATTTTAAAATCACAGCTAGCAGGTTAAAAATGGTTCTGTGCATTGTTCTTTTGGTATCCTTCCCACAGGTGTAGGAGGGCAATAATAAATTTGTAGATTGAGGCACTCATGAACTATAGCAACAGACACAAGACGGAGCAGCAGAGGTGCTGTCCCACACCTGCTGCCACCAAAGATAAAAAATGGAATAATTTACTGTTATTACAACTTGCGCCACATGAAACCAGGGGAGAATGAGCTGCTCAGTGGGTTCTCAATCCCTGGTGCCCTGTGCTAAGGATGTAAGGAAGGCAGAGGGTTCAGAGGCAGCCCCTGAGCAGCTGGGAGGCTGTCTTGGTTTGAAAGCCAGGAGTCTGCTAAGGAAGGCAGGAGCCTCCCCTGAAGTGGAGGATGTGAACCCTCCCCACCCCTTCCAATTGCTATAAATTTGAAATTAAGGGGCTCTCAGGCAAAAATATGGGAGCAGGAAATAACAGTTCTTTAACAGGGAAAGGAGAAAAATAAAAAGATGAAATAAATAATGCAGTAAACCAAACCAGCACTGGCAGGATCAGAACCCAGCCTGACACCCTGTGGGTCAGGGTGCTGGCAGCAGTCCCATTGGAATTGTGGCTCAGCACTCCTGCAGTGTCAGACCTGGTTCTGCTGGAGCAGGATCCTGGAGAAGGGTGCAGTCTCTTCCTCTGGAGATCCAGGGGAAGGAGAGGCAGCTGCTGTTCCTCTGGGGAATCCAGTGGAGAAGCCGTGCTGGTGTTCCAGAATCTCCAGATTATATCCAGGTAGGAATGCTTGGCTCCTCCCTCTGGGCTCACAGCTCCCAATGGGATGCTGTAGTTCTTATCAGCCATGTAGGGACATTCAATAGCCTAACCCAGAGCAGTGCCCCCCTGTCCAAGGGCTGCCGAAGGACAGAGCTGGGGCACTGGCAGGATGAGGCAGGGTGTCCCTGTGCCCTGGCATGCAGAGCTGGGTGTGCAGGGTGTGACAGGCAGGTGCCCTCAGTGCCACGGGGAGCTGGGTGCTGGCACTGAGGCTGGAAGGACACATTGACAGCTGAGCCTGGAGCTCCTGTCTCTTTGATCCATAACAGGAATGGTGGCAATGTCAGAAATAGTTTCAGTTGGAAATTTTAATGTACATAAAATCAAGACTATTTTGAGAGTAGAAATAAGAGCCTCTCTATTCATAATTTTTCTCCCATGAGTGCCTCTCTGCTTATTTCCTATTTGCATGGGATTATTGTTAGTAGCCTTAGTGTACAAATAACATCTCCACTGTCTTTCCTGACACATAAATATCTACTTTGTCTACTTTTGAACTAAGGAGAATTACTTTAGGAACTCTTAAACAGTCTTTAACATCTACTGGGAAATTCCGATTTGACTTGCAGTATAAGTGTCTCACTGGTCCCTTAGCCCAGGGCACAGGTATGGGAAGGGTTACACCACACACTCCAGCTCTGTGTTTGTCTCCTGGAAGTGCATTTCCATATTTTGTGGGCTCCAGCTGAGAAGCATCACTCAGCCTTGCTCAGGGAGGATTTACACTCCAGCACCATGGAAATGGCCATAGGCAATGAGCAAGTTTCAATAAAGCAGTTTTCTGCTGTTGTCTGTTGATTTAAACTGCAGTATTAAATGAAGAAATCACCTAGTAAATTCATTTATTAGTTCATTCAGAATAAAATAAGAAAATATGTCAGTGATTAATTTGCCTGGAAAGATAATCAGAGACTCTTCAACTGGAGCAGGCAGTCTGGGCAGTGTCCTTAAAGTTAATGGTCTATCAAGTGAGGCAATGGGAGCCTGTGCAGCCTCAGCGGCTGTCAGCATTCTCTGCTGGTGTTGTGCAGCAAGAGGCACCAAAGGAATGCTGATTTCCTCTGAAAACCCTTTGCAGCCCTCCCCAGCTTCCTACAGGCTTCACCTGTTGCCCACCACCCCTCTGCAGATCATGAGGCTGTTGCAGGATGAATGAACAATTCAATTTCCTCACAATTGTTTGGAAAAGCTGGTCTGTGCAGTGTGAACATGTGAGCCTGACTGTGTGGCTGCTCCCTTGGAGGATGCTGGGTGGTCGAGAGAAAGGAGCTGAGCCAGGGCTGGGGACACTGCACTCTCTCCCAGGTGGAACAGCCCGTGCTCTGCTGTGCCTGTCTGCTCCATGCCAAGGAGTAAAACATCCTACGGCATTAGACGAGCCTTGGTTCTGAATTAGTTCAGTTCTTACTCCAGAGCTGAGGGATGAAAACATGACATTTTGAAATGCAGAATATCCTACAGATATAGCACCAAGCGAACAGAGTGTAAAATGAAACAAAATGCTATATAAAATACTATATAAAATACTATACACACCAGGAGCAGCAAGTGGGTACCCCACAGGCTGGGTGCAGCCCACCAAGCAGCCTGGCCTGGCCCTGCACTGGGATCCCAGTGACAGGGATGGCCAGCATACGAGAGCCTCGGCTGTGGGGACCAGGCCAGCTGCCTCTGTGAGGGATCCCCAGCCCCTGTGGGTTCCCATTTCCCATCCTCTCCACTGATTCCTGCTGAAACTGCTGACTCTGTCTCCCACTACCTGATTCCTTTGCCCCCTCTCAACTGTGCTTTTGTCTCAGCTGAAGCTCATCAGCTTGCACAAAAAAATTATGAACAGACTCCTGAGCTCCAGTGTCTGAAGAGACTTGAGACTCTCAGAAAAGATCAACGTGTACAAGTGCTTTTGCCTCAGAAAAATCCAATGGACAGTGCCTAAAATCCTGTAAAACCTTTGAAGTAGAAAATGCAACCTCTGCAGCCTCTCTTCCCTCTGCCACACAGGTCAGAATGGACACACCAGGTCTGGTTTTGCCAGTTCCTCTCAGGCAGACTCAGCAGCCCTGACTGGGTCTCTTCAGTTCACATTCCTGCACTGCACTTATCCAGTCTGCTTTTTAAATCTCCATTTCTGATCACGGTAATGTAAAAGGCTATGTTCTGCATATTATTCTCAAATAGTAACAATAATAAAAATTCCTGTTTAAACAAACAAACAAACCCCCTGAAAAAGTGGCGTTTTGAAAACCCCCCATTTGTTTGTTCTCTGTAATGCACCTTTTCCCATAAGAGTTAAAAGGTTTTTAATTATCTTCTTCAATGTCCACAGTTCAATTGTTTTTCTCAAGGCCACCCACCATTTTGCACATGGAGAGAGGAAAGTGCAGCTTGTTCTCTAGAGCTATGCTCTGCTCCTGCCTTTCTGGGAAACCTCGGGCAAGCTGCACGTTTTGGACAACAACAGCAGATTTCCAGGAATGTTCCAGGGAGCACACTCTCACAGGGAAGCCAAGCCTGCAGGCTGGGGCTGGGGTCAGCGGGAGCACGGCAGGGATGGGTTCAGCCCTTCACAGCCCCTTCAGTGCCCCTGTGCACCCCATGGCAAGGCCCCCGGGTTTGGGGTGGCCACAGAGACCTGATGTGGGTGACAGGGACATGATGTGGGCTCACGGTGCCCTGGGCAGCACCTGCTGGGGATGGCAGCACCTGTAGGAGCATCAGGGGGTAGGATGGTTGGGATGGACAGAGATGAGAGATCTCTGCAGCCTGGTCTGGAACTTGTGGTTTATTGCAAAGGGCCTGGGCGCAGGGCCCTGCTGGGAGCTGCCAAACACAGCTCAGAGCAGGCTCAAGAGAAGAGAGGGGGAGAGAGGATGAGAGGGTAAGAGAGTAAAAGTGTGAGAGAGTAAAAGGGGTAAGAGCGTAAAAGGCAAGAGCTAAGAGACAAGAGCTAAGAGAGCGAGGTTCCCGTTACAATACCATAAATCTTCTTCTGTGTCGAATATTCTAATTCTCACTAACCAATCTAGTACAAGACACAAATCCTATAGCATTTACATACAGCCTATAAGAATCATTACATTACCACACTGTGTAACATTTTAAACCCTAAAAACTCCTCTTTGGCCCCTTCCACCAAGCTGTAGGGTCTGCTCTGACCCTTGGGCCTGTCTGCAAGCAGAGGGTGTTGTTCCATCAAAAGGGGATGTTTTCCAGTTGTTCAGTAACTGAGGGATCTCAAAGCTTGCTTTCATTTCAATCTCGCTCATAGTTTCCATATTCTCAAAATCTTTTGCCAGGCAACCATATTTATAAGGCTTTCCTGTTTCATCTTCCCCAACAAGCACCTGCTGGGGGTGGCAGAGAGGTACCTGCTGCCCCTTGGATGGCATCCTGCCCAGGCTGAGCTGGTGCAGAAATTCCCCTGCTGAGGGAGCTCTGTGGATGTTTTTAGCAGAAGTGATGGTGCAGTTGAGGTGTGCTATGGAGAGGGTTGAACACAGTGCCCGGTTCTGGCTGGAGGAGCCCTTGGGATGGGGCTGGGTGTGGGGCAGTGGGAGCTGGGCTCTGCTGCCTCTGCCCCTGCAGCTCCCAGGACAGGAGAGACAGTGACACAGCCCTGCTCTGGGAATTCTGCCTAGGAATCCTGCCCAGGACCTGCCCTAGGGACAGACAGTGACACAGCCCTGCTCTGGGAATCCTGCTCTGGGAATCCTGCTCCAGGAACTGCCCTGGGAACAGCAGCCCTGCTCTGGCTCCAGCTGCCCTGGGAACAGGAACAGCAGCCCTGCTCTGGCTGCAGCTGCAGTGGAACAGGAGCAGCAGTTTTCTCTGCCTCCAGCTGCAGTTCTGGCCTTGGGCTGGGGCTGCCCATGGCCCATGCTCTTACACACTGCCCCAGTCCATCACACCTTCCACCTGGTTATTCCCTTCCCTCATTAACCAACCAGAACCTCTCATTTCCAGCTGGAATATTATTCTTTTGAGGCCAAATATCCAATCCATCTGCCTTCAGAGGTGTATCTGTAGGCCAGCTGCCCCCTGGGTCTCCCCTTGTTCATTATTTCCTGCTGTCAGTGCTCCTGGGCTCTCCCCACCCCACCAAGAGAGCAATGGTGACCTTACCTGACCAACTGGATTTAATCTCCCCAGAAGAATCTCTTCAAGTTCTTGTCATGTAAAGCACAATATTAAAACATTTCAGAAATGCACAGTGGCTCAGTTGAATGGCAACCTTTTTCCTTAATCAGAAGCTCTCCTGCTTTGCTTCAACATGCCATGCTCATTGCAAGAACAAAAGGACTGCCACTGGAATAGCCCAGCTTTTCAATTTCAAACCATCTGCATCATACAGAAAAAATGAAATGCTCAGCACACACAAATACTGTGCAGAACTAAATGATACAGTCCATTTCACTTTCCTTCATGGTTCTCTGACTTATTGGCTTTTAAGTAATGGATAGTCCAACATCAAAAGCTCCACTCAAATAAGACAAACAAACACTTAAAGCACACATTACACATGGCATTCCCAGCCATCTGTAAAGGTTGATCTCTAAAGAATAGAGAGGGAGATTGTTAAATTCTTCATCTAAACCAGAGCACAGAGCATCAGTGGGGGAGATGTTCAAGCACTGCTCAGGTGTCTATGGGAGAGTATCTTTATTTGATGACCAAAGTCAGGAGAGACTGTGCTGAAAGCCCTTAAAAACCACGGTAACCTTTCAGCCCTGTCCTGCTTTTTCCCCCATTACTATTCAGCTACCCTGAAGACTAGCAGGCAGTCTCTTCTATATCACAATTTCTGGTATTTCATCTCCTGTAGCTCTGCCTGCTCCTTGCTCTCCCCTTACAGGTGACCCCTTCAAGCAGGTCCTTTGGAGGATCCTCTTCATCTCCTTGTCACCTTTTGGGGAGCAGTGTGCCCCGTCCAGCCTTTCCCCCTCAGCCCTGTGAAATCTCTCCTTCAATCCCTGTCCTGGAGCCCGTGTTCCTGTCACATGGAGCACGAGCTGCTTGTCCCGTGCAGAGGGCTGCTGGCCCCAGTCCCCACTGTGCCACTGCCTCGCCAGTGACATCTGAGTTCCCATCTCAGATGGCTCCCGAGGGCAGCCAGCGGCACCACTGCCAACTTTTCACACAAACCTGGAATTCTCCTCAGCTCAGGCTGTGTGTTCAGCAGGACTCAGGGAGAACCTTCATTACCTGGCTCTGCATCTGCCCCCGGGCCTCTTTCTACCCCACAGCATTACAGAATCACAGAATAGTTTGTGTTGGACTGGAGTCCCCTTTCTCCCCAGCACAGCACCACCACCAGAGCACATCCATCCTGGCAGAGCTGCTGTTTCTGCCTCCCTGGGTGTCCCACAGGTGTTCATTGCCATCCACACTCACATCAGCTTCCAGCTGCTATCAAAGCAGGCATGAGTCAGCCAAGCGCTTTCGAGGAACTCCCCTTCTTTATTCTTACTCCTTAGCACAGCTGTGTTGTGGCTTTGGTTATGGTTTAGTGTCTGAATTTGCAGAGAAACTCTGTTAACTTGTCTGAAGTGAAAGGGATTTGAATTTAGAGTGTACTTTGGAATGTATTCCTTTGCTTTATCTTTGTCCTCCTCAGTTGAATTCAGCAGCTTCACTTGATTCCTCTGATGCCTTGAAACTTGAGTAGGTCCTGTGGAGAGCTTTTCCTGGAACTATTGTCCTACACAATAAGTATTGCAAGCATTAATTACACAGCACATCCCACAAACTCCTGGTTTACAGCATGCTGTCTTTTCTCAAGATACAAGTGATTTTTTTAAAAATTGAACTCGTATTGGTGTGGAGTAGTTTATCCTACACGTACCACTCGTTCCCATGCCTCTGAGTCAGGCTGTGCCATTAGAACTTTTCTATCGTGTGTCTTCCACCCAAAGGGCCAAACCTCCTGTAGCTCTGCAGAATTTCAGGTGTCTGCAGCCTGATGTGCCTGCTCTTGGCAGAGGGGCACAAACATTCCCATGCTCCTGCCGTTAGGAAAATTGATTCACTGTGCCAGAGGTTTATGTCCAAAAAGGAGACAGATGAATCCTGTAACTTTATTTGAATAAAGGGAGAGGCCATGGGCATTTCCCAGGAAGTTTCTCAAATTGCTGGAGGATGCAGCCTCCTTTTTATCCTAATTTTTCAGCTACATTTCCCTCTCTCTCTCCCCATTGACTGAGGTACTTGGGAGGTAGAGACTTCCCAAATTGCCTAATACAGTGCAGAGCAGCAGATGGAGCTGCTGCAGCCTGTCAGGGTGTTTGGGAGCTCTGCCTGGCTGTGCTGGCACTGAGCTGCAGCTGCTGGGTGCAGTGCCTGCTGCTGCCTCTGCAGAGTGCTGGGGTTTCTATGTGAGCCAGCTCGGGTGCCCTGTCACTCTGGTCACTCTGGTCACTTTGGTCACCTTGGTCACTTTGGTCACTTTGGTCACCTTGGTCACTTTTTGGTCACTTTGGTCACTCTGGTCACTTTGGTCACTTTGGTCACTTTGGTCCCTTTTACACCAGCCCAGGACTCTGCCTGCAGCCCAGCATGGAACCAGCACAAAAACTCTGCCCCCATGAGCCCTGCTCTGCTCAGAACCTGCTTGCAGAGGGACACCGTCGTGCAGGAGCCCTGATGGGGCAGAGAGGCCCCAGAGCCCACACGGGGTGGCAGCCACAGGGACCCTGGTGCTGTGGGGACAGCTTGAGCCCCCAAAAGCTGTGTCAGGCTAGCCTGGGAGGTGTTGGAGCGAGGGCAGCTGATGTACAACCCGTTTCCTTGTCCTTGCAGGCTTTGCAGACAGTGGTGAGGATCCGGCTGTAGCTCTGTCAGTGCCATGAGCCAGCATGTCCAGCTCCTCTTGCTGGCTCAGGCCTTTCCTCACAGACTTCTCTGCTTTTTGTGTTTCCCTCAGGGACCTCAGGGCTCAGGGTGAGATCCTTTGGTGCCCCCCAGATTGTGACCAGCAGGAGCCCTGCACAAGCAGCCAAGCAAAGCAGTACATCCTGGTGTGAAACCAGAGGGATGGGATAAAACGAGAGGGAGGACATGGACATTGTAGCCATTGCATTTTTAGGACAGATTTGCCCTTTCCTTCAGTGACAGAATTTCCTTGTGTGTGTATGTGTGGACTTGTAAAACTCCAGCCCTTGGACTCAAAATATGACTAAATAAGGACAAGTGCTGAGTGTTTTATATCACAGAGTCCTGAGCTGCTGGCAACAGCTGTCATGTAGTGTAATTAAAGGAAACGTGTTGCCTGGAGTATTAATTAACAGACAAGTAATAACAGACAAGTAATCAGCAGCATACCTGCACACCTGAGCTCCTCAGTCCCATTGCAGAAGTGCAGGGGCTGGCCACTTATCTTCCAGCAGCTGTGCACATCAGGGCACTGCAGTTCTCCCTCATTTTCTGAGTTTCATTAAAGGAAGTTTAGTGAACAAATCTCATTTGAAGATATGCCAGCCATCTAAAACATACCCTGCTTTCACTGAGTGCATGGAAATTAATTATAAAACATCCATGTAGAGAGGGGATGTAGGAAAAAGAAAGAGAATTATCACACTATTTAAGATCTATACCCCGAGTTTTGTCTTTTGTTTTCCCACCTCCATGTGCAGAAGGGAGCTGCCTGCCCAGGGTGCAGCACCTCCCACAGCTCTGGCACAGATGGGCTGTGACTGCCCAGATCTACAGCCTGAAACACCAGGGAGGGTAAACTGCGGGGTCTGGGCAGTCAGCACGTGGGGAGCATCACACTCAAATCCACAAATCCTCAAATCCACAAATGCATAAATGCACACCTGCAGCTTCGCTCCAGCGCCTCGGGTGCTGCAGCGTCCCTGTGAGCTGCAAGGGAGTGGGGCAGCAGCACGTCCCTGGGTGGGATGGCTGCAGCCCTGCATCGGAGCCTGAGCCCCATGGCAGGAGGCTGTGTCACAGAGTCACAGAAACACAGAGCCACAGAGTCACAGAACCCCAGAATTCCAGAGTCACAGTCACAGAATCACAGAGTCACAGAATCACAGAATGAGTGGAGTCTGCAGGGGCTGTGGTCCCATTCAGGGTGCAGTGTCTTCTGTGTAGTTTTTGCTATACAATTTTGCTATAATAGGCAAAAGTGCTTTGTAAAAATGTTTGAGCCATAAACCAAAACACTTCAGTGTCTGAGAGGCCCAGCCAGTGCGTGGATGGGCACAGCTTGCAGAGAGGGTCCCACAGCTGACCCTCATGTGCAGGGTGGTGAGCCTGCCACAATGGACAGGAAGGGTAGAAGTTGTCTGTGTTCCACAGTGTGATCTCCTGTGCTCCACCACTCTGTGCTCAGGGAATTTAAAGTTAAAGACCCTGTGCTATTTTCTTCTCAGAATTTGTCTTAGTGATTTCCCAGTTATCTTTTTGATGTCTGTAACTTATCCCAGTTATCTTTTTGATGTCTGTAACAGTCCATCTCGGCAAAAAGCCCCATTTATTTACACATTTCTTTTCTTGCTTCAGAATTCTACCTGGTATTTTTATTTCCCAGCTCTTGCACTAAAGAAAGAGCAAGGAGATGATTTGCTTTCTCCAAGCCACCTTATTTCTTCCAGACCTTCAGCACTTCCTGGCACACATTTTCCTCCTTGCCAGTTTGAGGAATCCCGTTGCATTTACACATTATTTAGTCCAATTCTCTGCTCCCCTTTTTGAACCACAGATTATTTTAGGTTGAAAAGGATGTCTGGAGGCTCTGATTCAGCTGCCTGCTCAAAGCATGGGCACTGTCACAGTCAGGCTGCTGTGCTGCTGTGGACACCCTGGGGGTCATTCCATGGTTTTGGGAGACACAAGAAGCTTCCCTCAAAAAGCTGTTAGATCCCATTGCCTCCTTTGCCTGTTCCTATGTCTGTTCTTATGTTCCCAAACCACTCCTCCCTATTCCCTGATTGTCCCTTATCTTTGTACAGCCCCCAGACCAGGGTGAGCCCCTGAGCCCCTGAGAGAGAAACCGAGACCCTCTGTGTGTGGGTGCTGGGACCTGATCATCTCACATGTGGCTGAATTAATCATTGGTGGATGTTATGCAAAGGCCCTTTTTGCTTCCCTACCCTGGACAATACCAGCAGCAGCTCAGCCTGCTGCATTCTGCCTGTTCCCCAGTGCAGTGTGTGTGTCCCTGGTTTCCCAGGCCGTGCTGGGGACAGCTGAAGCCAGGACAAGCCACACTCACTGCTCACTGGTTTCCCTCACCCGCACAACAGCCCTGTCCCCTTGGGAAGCTCTCTGGCTCCTCAGGCACAGCCTGGCTCCAGTGTATCTGTGCGGGCTGTGCCCTGCCAGTCCTGGCTGCCAGCAGGGCCTGTGCCACCACCCCAGTGGGCCCCAGGATGGCTCTGCCCGAGCTGTGGTGCCCAGGGTCCCTCTGTGCCGTGCCAGGAGCGGCGATGCTCTGACTCTGCTCGGGTGCTGGGACCGGACCGAGTGCTGCCGGCACCTCCAGGCAGATGAGGCAAAGCGGAAATTTTCCAGGGTAGAAATACATTTTGATTTAGGTGAAATGTACATTTTTGAGTTGAGTCTGTGCTTAGAAACCATAGTTATTTAGCCTGAGTGCAGAACCTAGGCTCAGTGAAGTTGCTTCAGTGAAGGACAGAGATAAGGGGGGGGAGACAGAAGATGATAGAGAGAGACAGAGAGACTGCTGTGAGAGCAAGTCAACCTGACCTAGGAATTCTTTCTGATAAAGAAGAACTAGCGGCAAATGTCACGCTAATTCGTAAAAATGAATATGTATGAACTATTGTGAAATTGTATGCATATGTATCGGAGGGGGGGATAGAAAGGGACCTGAAGTTCCCAGAGGGATGCATGCCTTTTCTGCATGGGTCCAGTGCTGTAATAAACATACCAGCTTTACAACTTCCACAAAGTTGTGGAGTTTTTGGCTATATCTCCACAAAACACAGATCTGAGCAGTGCTGCTCACCGGCACCAGGGCTCGGTACCTCCCAGTACAGCCGGGCAGTGCCGCTCACCGGTGTCAGGACCCAGGACATCCCTCTGGCTGTGCTGAGCAGCCCAGACCCTGCCAGGGGGCTCAGAGACTCTAGCACACAGCCCAAGATGCCCCTGTGGGTTTGATTGTGACCTATGGAACAAGTTACCAACCTTAGATGAAGATCAGCAACCCACAACAGTTTAAGTAGAATATTAGCGAAGTTATCATGGAGTGGAAATGTAGATTTTAGGGGTTTTGGTGTGGGGGTTCAGGAGGCAAGATGGAGGGAACTGGGCCTGTCCAGCCTTTCTCCTTCTTCTTATTGGCCTCCATCTTCTGCTGTGATGGTGGCACTTTTGGATTGGTTTAGAGTAGAAGCTCACTGTCTAACATAGGTGATAAATATTGGAAAGTAATGGTAAACACTGTATACATAGTTTTTAGTATGAAGACATAACACTGCCCTGGGGGAGGCAGAGTGCCTCTGACTGTCCTGCTGAGCAAACATCGGCAGGGCAGGAGAAAATTTTTACAGATAAGATAAAATAAACAACCTTGAGACCGAGAAATGAAGAGCTCTGACTCCTTCAAGCGCTGGGCTGGGAAAAGAGACTTTTGAACTTTTCTCGGGGTCACTGTGACAAGCTGGAGATCCCGACACACTGGCACCACGGCTCGTCCCATCACATCTGTAATTGCACAGTGTTTCCTTGGACAGGCTCTGGCAGGGAGCTTTCCTCTCAGCAGCTGAAGAACACTGAGCTGACATGTTCTTTTTGCTATTTTAACTCACATCATCATTCCTGAATGGCAGAGATTAGTTTTCACAGCTCATCAGGGTCTCTGTACAACCCAGATCTTATTTCCTGCATGCCCATAATTTTAATGCTCATCTTCACTGAATTTCACCCAGTGTGCCTCAGAGGGTGCTGGGAGCACTTTGCTGCCTGGTGGTGTTTCCTGCGCTCGTGTCTGTCATGACTCCCCTGGAGGCTGCTGTGGCCATCATTCACCTGTGCCCACCTGAGCACAGGTGGTGTCCTCTGCCCTGCCAGGATGGGCCTGAGCTGGCCAGGAACAGAGGGGACACACAGTGACAGCCCAGCAGCCACCAGGCAGGGCTGGGGCTGAGGCTGCTGCTGCCAAGGGTTTGGGGGTAGGGGTGGAAGGACACCTTCATGGCAGCTTTTGGAAGCTGCAGCACTACCCTCAGTGGGTGGTGAAACCATTGAGAGACCCTTCACTAGCAAATAAACTCTAGTACAGAATTTTATTGAGGCATGGCCCTACCAGGACAGCCATTTATCAGTGATCTTCTCAGAACGGAGAGGGAAGACAACACATCTGTCTGACAGGCATGTCTGCACTGAGTGGGCCTGGAGCTGACCACAGAGGTCTGAGGCACTGAGAACTGATGGAGGGCTAAAATGCTGGCAGGATAAGCACTGCTATTTATTACAGCAGCTTTACTCCTCCAGAAGTGCTCCTTGTCCTGTAGAGTCCTTGAGAGCTGCTGTTACTCATGTCACAGCCAGCCAGCCTGACCCACTGTCACTGAGTGAGGCACATCCAGTGAGCCTAGGGAGCTGCTGGGCTGTGCAGGTGGAAACTGGGACATGGCCTGGCCAGGCCACATTCCTGTTAATCACTTACATAAGTTAAGTGTGACAGTCAGCCAGAAACTCCCCAGGTTTAGACAGGAAAGCTTTAGGGAATTTACCTCGCTTCACAAAGAATTGGCTGAATTTTCAGCTGGAGGTAAAGAAGGACCACACTAACATAAATATAAAAGTCTGTCCGGCAGAGCAGGGTGTCCTGTGCTATGGGGAAGGCTTGAACCCTTGCCCTTGCATGGGAATCTCAGAATCACAGGATGGTTTGGGTCAAAAGGGACCTTTAGAGACCATCTAATCTCATGCCTTGCCACGAGCAGTGGCATCTTTCACTAGACCAGCTTGGTCCAGACCCCATCCAAGCTGAGATTGAATGTTTCTTGAAATGGGGCAGCCACTACTCTGGTGCCAGTCTTAAGAACTCATAAGCATTTTCTGCTCAAGACTTTTCCTCTCCTCTGTCATATTCACATGTTCTCCAAGGGCTTTTGGCCAAGCTGGTCAATAATTTCTGTTAACTTCCTTTTAGTCTGAGCAATCCCAGCTCCCTTCAATGTCTTGTTGTGTACTCAGACACCTGTTCCTCCTGGTGCCTGATGGCAGTAGCTGTGGGCAGGCCCCAAGCTGTTGAACAAGCCATTTGGGAATAATATTCTCTTTAGCCACTGGAATTATTATAGGCAGCTTTGCTTTCCTTTCTTGAGACACTTAACTCTCAATGATTTTTTTAATGATTGGGCCAATTGTGAGAATGAAGCTTTTAGCTCATGGTGGACTTCCAGCCCTACTCTCTAGCTGGGAGGGGGTGATGCTCTCGTTTTCTTTCCAAGACCTGACCATGTTTGTTATTTTGGTAGAAGCTGAATTGCTGAGGCTGTTGCTGATGCCCTGCAGCATGGCTGTGACTGCTCCCGTCGCTATGACTGAACAGGCCCTATTCAAGCCACCAACTTGGCAGTGCTCCTGCTCATCTTGGGAAGGGCTTAATGCCTCCGTGGGCTGAGATTTGCCCTTTCCTCTGGCTCTTTGCTGCTCCTCTTTGGGTTGTGCTCCTTTGGTGCAGCAGATCCAGCACCCCTTGGTGCTGGGTCCTTATCCATCAGCTCCCAGCCAGCCCTGCCTGTGCAGCCATGTGGGGAATGAGCAGGATTGCTTCACCTTCATCCCAACCAGGGCTGGGGCATCAGCCATGATTTACCTCTGCCCCTTTCTCCCATTTAATGCACTGCAGAGGGTGGGCACAAATGCTGGTGTTGAGATGTTAATGATCACCAAAATTCTGTGCTACTTCTCTGTTGTATGAATGCGGAGCATTGAGTGGAATTGCAATTGTGGAGCAATTGTGGAGTAATTGGATTGCTGTAATCCTTGCATGGAAAATGAGAGCAACATCAATGCCACCAAAGCTCCAAGAGCCTGGGGCTTACAATGTTGATCTATTTACAAGCTAACATTCTTCATAAAGGTTTAGAGAAAATATTGGTGATGTGCACACCACATATTGTCATCACAAAACCAAAACGGTACAACAGTGCCTTCACTGGAATCTATTGCTTTTTGTAGCTCAGACATTATATGGACACAAAAGAGGGGCAGACCTTTGTCACAGCCCCAGGCCCTCAGGACTGAGCCCTCCTCTCTGTTCCTCCTGTCTCCATGTCCCACACGGACAGACTGCATGGAAGCAGGCACTCTTTTATCCAATAACTCACTCAAGAAGCACAGCTCTGTGAGGAGAGGCCAACCAACACTCCTGATTCTTTGGTACCAGCTTTGGGGTGTGAGGATGCTCCCACACACCACTGACACACATTCCTGCCTGCCTGCACAGACATCTCCCAGACAGAGGGATGTGTGGAGATATGGGTGCATGAAATACACACAGCTGAAACAGGGCAGGGGCAGGTGGAGGGGACAGAGCTGTGTGCCCCACAGGTGTGCTGACACTGGGTACAGCTGTGACACTGGGCAGGGCAAGTCTGCACACAAGGGGATTTTGCTTCCTGCTGTTCAGCACAATTTGAGGCTCAAAAGACCCTCTAAAGGGAGCCATTTGGAAAAATATCCTCTGCCAAATGAAATAATGGTGTCCAGAACTAGAGCTGCTGCACAGTGTGTCCTGTAGCTGGTGGTGCTGGCAGGGGCATGGGCACTGAGCTGCCCTCACCAGGGTCATACCAGGTACATGCTGGCACAGGCCTGAGCTGCTGCCAGCTGGGTCACTGGGCTTTGCTTGTGATGCCACTCAGGCCTAGACCAGAAAATGACAAAATGGAAAGAAATTCTCTCTGGACCCCAGTGACTTTGATGCATGAATATCTTTCAGTCTCATTTCTGCCTAGGGCGAGTGCTGGATCCAAATCTCACCCGACCCCACTTAGCATGGGAGTTGTTTTCTGCCTTTCTCAACTGAAACTGTTGTTCATTTGTGCGGGTTTTGCTCTATGAATGATTTTTACCCAGCTGTTCACACTGAGCTCCTGGCACCACCTCATTGGCTTCCAGGGAAAAATGCCACAGCTGTGGGCACTGCAGGGAGCTGTGCTGGGAGCAGGGTACCAAGCTGGGCTTGGGGCCTGTTGTGGCTGTGCCAGCTGGGGACACCTCCCCGGCAGTGGCATTTGAGCAGCAGATTGGGCCAGGGACTGTGTGGGTGCTGTGCTGCAGGTTTCAACCAAGGCAGTGTGGCTGTGATACCTGTCTTGGTTTGGAAAGCCAGGAGTCTGCTGAGGAAGGCAGGAGCCTCCCCTGAAGTGGAGAATGTGAACCCTCCCCACCCCTCCCAATTGCTATAAATTTTACATTAAATGGGTCTCAGGCAAAAATATGGGAGCAGGAAATAGCAGTTCTTTAACAGGGAAAGGAGAAAAATAAAAGGTTAAAATAAACAATGCAGTAAACTAAACCAACACTGCCAGAGTCAGAACCCAACCTGACACCCTGTGGGTCAGGCTGTTGGCAGCAGTCCCATTGGAATTGTGGCTCAGCACTCCTGCAGTGTCAGGGCTGGTTCTGCTGGAGCAGGATCCTGGAGAAGGGTGCAGTCTCTTCCTCTGGAGATCCAGGGGAAGGAGAGGCAGCTGCTGTTCCTCTGGGAAATCCAGTGGAGAAGCCGTGCTGGTGTTCCAGAATCTCCAGATTATATCCAGGTAGGAATGCTTGGATCCGCCCCCTGGGCTCACATCTGCCAATGGGATGCTGTAGTTCTTATCAGCCATGCAGGGACATTCAATATCTGTCATCAGCAGGTGTCCCCTCCCGAGGGAGGTGTGAATGTGGTCACTCAGAGAGAGAGATAAGGCAAACTGTTCACTTGACAAAGGTAATCTGCCATACAGATGGTAATTGAAAACATCTTGCATTGCCATCTTCAACAATACCCCATCAAGTATGGCTGTGATACCCTGTAAATCCTATCAAGCAATGTTAAACAGCCATGCATAATTCTATGCCTAAATTCTATATGAAGGCTGACTGCATGTTTTTAACTAGATAACTAACTCACAGGGAACTCAAGGTGAGGGTTGGTGTATGCCACCATTTTTTCCATCTTGTAGCAAACATGTCTAATCACAGGGTCTGGAATGTATCCAGATTATCCATTCTGGGTACTTGTGATGGCAAGGGATAAAAAATGAAAATAATTCAAGTAATAAGGAAACTGCAAGAACTTGTGAAGCAATGAGCACTGTGGTGGAGAAAGGCTTTACAATAAACTGTTCAGAAGGATGTGAAAGCAAAGGAAGTGCTGCTGTCAGTGGAGCAGAAATAGTTTTATAGTTTTAAAGTCAATCCCTTTTACTGTACAAACTGTTAAATGAAAGGTTGTGTTTAATGAGTTGAAACAACTTGCAAATTCTTGAAAGAAAGGGGATTGCTGAGACTGTGACACACATTAAATAGCTGCCAGGGCTGCCTGATGTGTATTTAAAGGAGGATCCTGTGTCTTCTGTAGTTAATTTCATCACAAGTGTGATACGTGCATGCCTAACACATCACAGGAGAATGTGCAGATGTGGATTGTTCATAGCACTGTCATTAATTCCACCGCTGGGGACAATCAGCTCTTGGAAATCAGTTGCCAAATCCCAGCTGGATCCTGCAACACAGAGTTTGAACCCTTCTCAAGAGCGATGAAATGCTGCATTCCTGGAAAGTGGAAATCAAAACTCTTGTGATTTGGATGGCCTCATTTGCTCTACAGCTAATTACACCTGGTTTGCTTCTGCTCCACATTAGCAACACCTTTTGAAAACTTTAAACAAAAAAACCCCAAAAACCAAAAACTTCCCTGTACTTGGGAGCAGGGCATCTGCCTCACTTGAAGCCAGCACTTGGTGGCCTGTCACAGGCATCTTTTACGGAAAATCCTTCCCTTAGGATTTTTCCTCCTGAGAATCTGGGAGTTCTCAGAAACAAAATGTAAACATTGATTATCTGCTGCTGTGGAATGCAACAGGTGCATCTGTGATTGGTCTCATGTGGTTGTTTCTAATTAATGGCCAATCACAGTCAGCTGGCTTGGACAGAGAGCCGAGACACAAGCCTTTGTTATCATTCTTTGCTATTCTATTCTTATCAAGCCTTCTGATGAAATCCTTTCTTCTATTCTTTTAGTATAGTTTTAATATAATATGTATCATAAAATAATAAATCGGCCTTCTGAAACATGGAGTTAGATCCTCGTCTCTTCCCTCATCCTCAGACCCCTGTGAGCACCACCACAGTGGCCTTTCCTCCATGCAGGTTTTGGTGGTGCCCTGGCTCTTGGTCATGCACAGGAAATGGCATTTTGAGGCGCTGGAGCTCACCATGACACCTGATAATGCCTGCAGGGGCACTGGAGAGGACAGGGGAGCATCAAGGGCTGCACAGCACCCCACAGCACCTGCTCCTTCCAGCCACCCACCCCTCAGGGCAGAGCCTGAAACAGCTCCCAGAGGCTCAGGGATCCAGGGGATCATCTCTGAGCTGGCTGCTCTCCAAGGGCCAGTGCCTGACAGGGACTCAGAGCAGCTTTCAGATATTTACAGACAATTTGAGAAATAAGGTGTGCAGGTCTAAAGTGTGCACTGACAGCTGAGCACCTAAAGTGGCTTAAGCTTAGGTTGGTGCATCCAGGACTGGACGCAGCTGGGGTGTATGGAAATGGGCTGGGAAGGGAATTGATGCTCTGTGTCGGGGAACTCTTGCTGTTGAGGTGCAGATACCAGCTGTACCAGGAACAGTGTCCTCAGCAGCAGATTCCTAAATCTGAGATTCACTGAGGGTACAGCTGCACTGAAATGGGGCTGTGCTCAGCCCTGACTGATGCCTGCTGAGTGTGGGGCAGTGGGGTTGGGGGTATGAGGCCAGTTCACAGTGTGTCACTGCATACATCACAGCTGAGACAGCCACAACACACAGAGCACCACCACACGATACCAGAAGGCTCAAACCCACTCAGAGTAACCCCATACCTCTTCAGAATGCTGTGTCTGCCCTTCTTGTTCTTCAGTCCAACCCTTTATCCCCTCGTGTTCATGCATTGCACCTGTGTGCCCTCTGCTCCCTTGGGGACGTGTCTGGTCAGTGATTGCTCACCTGGGCACTCCCTGGCTGTCACTGCTGCTCACCTGGGCACTCCATGGCTCACCTGTGCTGCTCACCTGCTCCTCACAGCTGCACCCAATGGGGATGGGGCTGGGTCAGCTCTGGTCCCAGTGACCCCAAACTGTGCCTGCACTGGAGGGGGAGCTGGGCAGAGCTTGGGCCCATCCTGCTGGTGGTGGGAGCTGTGCCCTTCTGAGACCTGATACCCCCAGAACTCCCTGTGGTGTCTGTCTGTCTGTGGTACCTGTCCATGGTGTCTGTCTGTCTGTCTGTCCGTGGTGCCTGTCCATGGTGTCTGTCTGTCTGTCTGTCTGTCCGTGGTGTCTGTCTGCCTGGACCCTTCGCCTCCCCTCTGCTGCCAGCAGCTGCTGCCTGAGCTGGGGCAACAGAGCTCCCTGGGCTCAGGACTCTTCCCAAGCCTCTCCTTTACCATCCCTGACACTGAGAACTGACCAGGAGTCTGTCAGTGCCTTGCGCTCATTATCAAACCTTGCATCCCTTAATCAGCAGCTCCTGGTTAATAAACAGGGACACCTGAACAGAAAATCCAGGGCCCTCTCTGCTCCCTGTCCTTGCTGCACCCACCTGGCCTGCGTGCTGTGTCCCAGAGCTGCCTAGCCCGCAGGGTGGGATGTGCCTGCCCATGTGGAAGGAGATGCTCTCTGTCTCTCCCTGAGGAAGTCTCTGACAGCTCTCCTGATTCACCTCCCGCTTTGCCTCGGGCAGGACAAAGCAGAGCAAATCAATTCTGGGGGCAGCAATAAGGAGAGCTATTAATAGGGCTGATTGGCAGTGACCTGGAAATCCTGCTGATCCTGCCAGGATGCAGCTCTGCTCCACGCTCCCAAGCCAGCCTGGCTTTCCATGGAGCTGCTCAGTGCTGCAGCCTGGGATTGATGTCAGGAGCCTTTCTGTGAGCCAGCCCAGGGTGATGCAAACCATCCCTGCTGGTGTGCACTGGGTGTCACTGATCCCCCAGGGCTCTCCTCCTCTGGGAAAGGAAATTGCAGTGAGCAATGGCACTGTCATTACTGTGAAAAACGCCAATCACTTGGTTTTAAAATTTTAAAAGTTTAATAGTAATAAAATAGTTATAAAAATAGTAATACAATTAGAGTAATAATGATTTGGACGATTTGAATTAGGACAATATAAGATAACAGAAACAAAGAGTTACAGACAGTCCAGGTACCTCTTTCTGGGCAGCACAAGCCCAAAAAAAGGCGCCACATTAACAGAGGATTAACCCTTAAAAGCAACAGCCTGTTGCATATTCATACAGCTCATCCATTATGCATAAATTCCATTCAAACACAGGATTCTGTCTGGGCAGGGTCAGCTTCTTCCTCTGGATCCTGACAGCGCCTTTGAGGTGGGAAGAAGTTAATTTCTCCTGATAATGGAGCAATAAATTCTCTTTCTCTGAAAGATTCAGGTGTCCTGTGGCTGCTATCTCACTGCAAGTCCTTTCTTTAAAAAAGTATCCTACATAGCATTGTCTCTATTTTAACAATTTTTATAACCTAAAACTATATTTAACACAGTACTTAAGAGAATTAACACAGCATTACTTTCTAACTCAACACATATAATATTCATTTTAATATTTGCAAAAAGCCAATCATAAAATACATGCATTTTTCAGAATTATGCTCTCAGGAGTGGAGAGGTCTGCAGGCTTCCATGGAGGCATTTCCATAAAGGAAGGTTCTCATTTCAAAGGGCTTCAACCTGGTTACCTCAGGCTCACAGTTTCTCTGATGACTAAAATAGAGCTGAAGGAAGGCTCTTGTCAGGAAGACTGATGCTAAAATGCTCCCAAGCTTGAGAAGAATCTTATTCTTTTCAAGGAAAAAAACACAAGTGGAACTGGGAGATGAACAGTGATTCCTTCAGTTGTTTTAAACTTGTGCTGAGGTTCCTTCTGCCTGGAACTCTGAATTGCCAGTTTAGGTTTAATCCTGGTTTTCTCAAATAATCATAATTGTTCAGACCATGCGCAGTGCAGGCTCAGCTCAGCTCCCAGCCATTCATGAGGAACAGGGAAGGTTTTCATTTCCTATCTGAGCACCCTGCACAGAGCAGCTGTGAGCTGCCCCAGGCCATCCCAGCACCCACAGAGGGGCACAGGGCCCATTGCTGGCCAGGCCCTGCATGTTGGAAATGGGGAGGATTCCCTAACATCCTCCCCAGGGCCCAGGAGCCACTGTTCCTGTGCAGACCCATTGATTTCTGCATTGCTGCTCCCACGAGTGACTCAGTGCTCACTTTAAAGTATGACAAACACATCTTCTTCTCAGTGCTGTGTGAAATTCCAACTTCTCCTTTTCCCACTGACCCTGAGTGGAGCTGGGATCAGCCGCTGTCTGCCAGTGCTATTTTAATGTGCCTCAAAGGTAATGGGAGTTTCTCCCCACGTGCACAAAGTCCCAGTGTCACCATCACTGTGGGCCATGGGCAGCAAGGACAGGGAAGCAGAGCCTGAGGCTGGAAGGGCAGCGGGAGATGCCAAGGGCAGGGAAGGGCAGCAGGAGATGCCAAGGGCTGGGAAGGGCAGAGCCTGTGGCTGGAAGGGCTCAGGAGATGCCAGGGCCAGGGCAGGGCAGCAGGAGATGCCCAGGGCAGGGCTGGGCAGCAGGAGATGCCAAGGGCTGGGCTGGCAGCTCCTACAGAGCAGCTCCAGTGCCCAGGGCTGGGCAGGTGGTGGCTGGGAGGCTCCAGAGGGTCCCTTCTGCCAGCACAGCCTCTGGACACCCTGAAGGGTGGCAGGGAGCTCCCAAACCACCTCTGAGCTGGCTTCACTTTGTCTGTGCTTGGCTTGGCCACAGAACTGTGAGTTATTAAAAATGTTAAAGACTTATTTCAAAATTGTATTTCTTTATCACTGACCAGAAGGCAAAGGGAGGAAACTGGAAGAACAGTGGGAGGAGTGAGATGATCCCCTCAAAAAGTGGGGTGGTGCCCCAGGGGCCTTCAAGGGTGTGTGAGATGAGCTCAGCTTTCCCTTCCCAATCGCCCTCTGATGCATTTGGGGAGTGAGGTGCCACCACACTGTGTGCTTTGGGTGGTGGCAGCCCTGTGCTAGCACAGATATTCCCCTTGGCAAAGTGCCTTGGTACAGCTCTCTTGGTACAGAGAGGAACACAGAGACTCTGAGCCACACGATTATAGGGAAGGGACACATTCCCTGGCACACCCTGCAGTGCCTGTGCCAGCACAGGGAGCTGCATCCTGTCCCCTGGGCTGCACACAGCCTCCCCTGCAGCAGGAGCCTGTCCTGCTGCCAGAGCAGGGCTGCCCTCCCTCTGTGCTGGCATCTCTGGAGCAGTGCCCAGCTGTGGGCTGCTCCCCTGGCATCCCTGGTGCAATGCCCACCCGTGGCATCCCTGGGGCAGTGCCCAGCCGTGGGACATCCCTGTTCCCTGTGCTGCCCCAGCCTGGAGGCTGTGCCAGGGTGTGTGTACTGGGGTGTGTACAGGAGTGTGCAGTGACACACAGGGGACATGTTGGGAAAGATGAAACAGGAAAGCCTTACAAATACGATTGCCTGGCAAAAGATTTTGAGAATATGGAAACTATAAGTGAGATTGAAATGAAAGCAAGCTTTGAGACCCCTCAGTTACTGAACAACTGGAAAACAATGGTGTGGCTGGCTGAAGGTGATCCCCTTTTGATGGAACAACACCCTCTGCTTGCAGACAGGCCCGAGGGTCAGAGCAGGCCCTGCAGCTTGGCAGAAGCGACCAAAGAGGAGTTTTTAGGGTTTAAAATGTTACACAGTGTGGTAATATAATGATTCTTATAGGCTGTATGTAAATGCTGTAGGATTTGTGTCTTGTACTAGATTGGTTAGTGAGAATTAGAATATTCAGCACAGAAGAAGATTTGTAGTATTGTAATGGGAACTTTGCTCTCTTACCCCTTTTACTCTCTCACCCTCTCACCTTCTCACCCTCTCACCCTCTCTCTCCCTCTCTCCTCTCAGTCCTGCTCCAGCTGTGTTTGGCAGCTCCCAGCAGGGCCCTGCACCCAGGCCCTTTGCAATAAACCACAAGTTCCAGACCTGGCTCCAGAGACCTCTGCTCTGCATCTGTCCCCACCGTCCTACCCCCCATCGGTCCCACACTCTGTGACACAGAGAAATTCCCCCTCTGCTCTCCCCCTCCTCATGTGCCCTCTCTGACCCTTCACTTTGTTTTGCTCCTTCTATGCCCCTTGGCTCCCCACACTTTTCAGGGTTTTGCATTACATGGCATTATTGAATCCCCTCCTTTTAGGAAAAAATCCCATACCTGATCCCATTCAGATTCCCACCTATAGTTTATCCTGCTTTCATCTGGACAATTATTTAACATGCTGTGCAGAGTGCCTTTTACCCATTTTGTTTCTAGGCAGTCTATCTGCTGCTCATGTACCTGTGAGAGCCCCTGGCACTGGGCACAGAGGCACAGAGGCACAGAGGCACCCCTGTGTGAGGCCTCCCAGTGCCCAGGGCAGGACCTGAGGGTGTCAGGGCTGCCTGCCTTTGGGACAGAGCATGCAGAAAGCCCAGCAGAACCTGTGTGTGGCCACAGCTATGGCAGCCAGCAGCTCCTTCCAAAGCTGCCACCCATCAAAGCCTGGTGAGTCACTCCAGGTTCAGAGAACAGGGAGTTCCTGAGCGTACATCTGACACGTTCACTAGGATGGAGAGCTCATCATCAAAATTTTGTGCCAGATACACAAATTATTTCTGAAGGTCTGTATTACCACTGTTTGTGGACAGAGTCACTGAAACTTTCCCTCTTAGACCAGCTGCTGTGAGTAATTTCATTGCTAAGCCATATGGAAGAGCTCTTATGTAATTTCATTTGAAAATGTGATGCCTCCGGTGGTGTCAGTGCTTCATCCTGTGCCGTTGCTGCTCCCTGTGTGCATGCTGGGCTCCTGGCACAGGAGGTGCCTGTCCAGAGAGGAGCCCTGTGAGAGCAGGGGGGAGCAGAGCCCCCAGGGCCAGGCTGGGACAGACAGTGACCATCCCCAGGGGCTGCAGGGGCAGCCTGAGAGGGGGCACAGCCCCTCTCTGCTGCTTGTGAGACAGGAGGAGCTGACTGGGGAAAGGAAGAGAGCCCCCGAGGGCTGCTCTGAGATTTCCATTCCAGAGCAAAGCCAGGCTCCAGCCATGAGGAGCAGGTTGTGGGAATCTACAAAATCAGAGGGGTTTGGGAAAGCTGCACGATGTGGGCCTCAGAGACAGCAGAACTGTGAGCAGAGCTGAGCAGCAGCCATGAGATTGATCAGCAGAAAAAGTATTTAAACTGTAGAAAAGCAAGGACAAATAGAACAATAGTCTGTGTATTAACACTTGTCAGAATAGCTCTCTAAGCTGCAGAAATTTTATTTAGCAAGATATTAGGAAGGTTAAAGCTTAATAATGGAGCTCTGTACATTGTGTTTGAAGGCTCACAAGCAGGTATTGGATTTGAAATAAGCAAGCATTGTTTAACCATAGGTACCTGTGCTTACAGTGGTTGGATGGAACTACTGTCAATGTGCTTTTGCTGTGTGTGATTGGTCCCAAAACTCATAAAGTGAGTTGTGACATTGATTTCTGTGTCTGCTGCCTGGGATGTGAGCTGCTGGCATCTTCCCACTGTCACAGCCATGGAATGAGGCTGATGCTGGAAAACCAAACAGCTCGAGGTGTGTTCCCAGCAGCCCCGTCTCGTTCGTGGTTTGTAAATAGCCCCCGACTGGCAATACAGGTGGGCAGGGCAAGCACACGTCGCTGGTTCATGGAAAATCACAGACACCCTCTCACATCAGCTCTGGTGAGCCCACACCCGGGGTGCTTCACCTTTAGTGGCAATAAACCCAAACTCAGGCACGGAGGCAGAGCTGGGGCCTGGCACCTGCCACCCCCTTGGGGCCGCCTGGGGGCTGGCCCTGCCCTGGGCAGCTGCAGGGTTTGCTGGCTCTTGTGGGGGCCTTTGGGGGGCACAGGGGAGGGGGCCAAAGGACAGAGCCTCAGCACAGCTTTGGGCACACTCAGGATTTCCCTGTGCTCCCTGGAAGGTTAGAGCAGAAATGAGTTTCCAGACTAAGGGTGTACACATTTGGCATCCAGGGCTGTGCTCCCAGAGAGGAGACCAGCAGCTGGAAATGGAGAATACAATAAACACCTGAATCACAAAGGTGTTAACTCACTGCTGCAGTTACACAGCTGTTTGTTCTTTAAAGGAGGAACTTAACACAGTAATAATGCAGTTATAATATTTGCCATTCTGCACACTAATAAAAGCCAAACAGTTTTCAGTAGTGATGCAA
>NW_027428360.1:80000-82500 GCF_047830755.1 Zonotrichia albicollis | reverse complement strand
CTAACCCTAACCTAACCCTAACCCTAACCCTAACCCTAACCCTAACCCTAACCCTAACCCTAACCCTAAACCCAACCCCTAACCAGTGCAGCAAGGAATGAATGTGGATGAAAGGGTGGAATTCCATGGAAATTGTGGATAAAAGGGGTGGAATTCCATGGAAATTGGGGATAAAAGGGGTGGAATTCCATGGAAATTGTGGATAAAAGGGTGGAATTCCATGGAAATTGGGGATAAAAGGGGTGGAATTCCATGGAAATTGTGCCAAGAATTATGCCAAGTTGAAGCCCATTTTCATCTGAATTCTAATAGGACAAAGTCTGTGTTAGCCTCTGTTTTGCAGAGCTAACCCTAACCCTAACCCTAACCCTAACCCTAACCCTAACCCTAACCCTAACCCTAACCCTAACCTAACCCTAACCCTAACCCTAACCCTAACCCTAACCCTAACCCTAACCCTAAACCCAACCCCTAACCAGTGCAGCAAGGAATGAATGTGGATGAAAGGGTGGAATTCCATGGAAATTGTGGATAAAAGGGGTGGAATTCCATAGAAATTGGGGATAAAAGGGTGGAATTCCATGGAAATTGTGGATAAATGATGGAATTCCATGGAAATTGGGGATGAAAGGGTGGAATTCCATGGAAATTGTGGATAAAAGGGTGGAATTCCATGGAAATTGGGGATAAAATGGTGGAATTCCATGGAAATTGTGGATAAATGATGGAATTCCATGGAAATTGTGGATGAAAGGGGTGGAATTCCATGGAAATTGTGCCAAGAATTATGCCAAGTTGAAGTCCATTTTCATCTGAATTCTAATAGGACAAAGTCTGTGTTAGCCTCTGTTTTGCAGAGCTTACCCTAACCCTAAGCCTAACCCTAACCCTAACCCTAACCCTAACCCTAACCCTAACCCTATCCCTAACCTAACCCTAACCGTAACCCTAACCTAACCCTAACCCTAACCCTAACCCTAACCCTAACCTAACCCTAACCCTAACCCTAACCTAACCCTAACCCTAACCCTACCCCTAACCCTAAAACTAACCCTAACCCTAACCCTAACCCTAAACCCAACCCCTAACCAGTGCAGCAAGGAATGAATGTGGATGAAAGGGTGGAATTCCATGGAAATTGTGGATAAAAGGGGTGGAATTCCATGGAAATTGGGGATAAAAGGGGTGGAATTCCATGGAAATTGTGGATAAAAGGGTGGAATTCCATGGAAATTGGGGATAAAAGGGGTGGAATTCCATGGAAATTGTGCCAAGAATTATGCCAAGTTGAATCCCATTTTCATCTGAATTCTAATAGGACAAAGTCTGTGTTAGACTCTGTTTTGCAGAGCTTACCCTAACCCTAACCCTAACCCTAACCCTAACCCTATCCCTAACCTAACCCTAACCCTAACCCTAACCTAACCCTAACCCTAACCCTAACCCTAACCCTAACCCTAACCCTAACCCTAACCCTAAACCCAACCCCTAACCAGTGCAGCAAGGAATGAATGTGGATGAAAGGGTGGAATTCCATGGAAATTGTGGATAAAAGGGGTGGAATTCCATGGAAATTGGGGATAAAAGGGGTGGAATTCCATGGAAATTGTGGATAAAAGGGTGGAATTCCATGGAAATTGGGGATAAAAGGGGTGGAATTCCATGGAAATTGTGCCAAGAATTATGCCAAGTTGAAGCCCATTTTCATCTGAATTCTAATAGGACAAAGTCTGTGTTAGCCTCTGTTTTGCAGAGCTTACCCTAACCCTAACCCTAACCCTAACCCTAACCCTAACCCTAACCCTAACCCTAACCCTAACCTAACCCTAACCCTAACCCTAACCCTAACCCTAACCCTAACCCTATCCCTAACCTAACCCTAACCCTAACCTAACCCTAACCCTAACCCTAACCCTAAACCTAACCCTAAACCCAACCCCTAACCAGTGCAGCAAGGAATGAATGTGGATGAAAGGGTGGAATTCCATGGAAATTGTGGATAAAAGGGGTGGAATTCCATGGAAATTGGGGATAAAAGGGGTGGAATTCCATGGAAATTGTGGATAAAAGGGTGGAATTCCATGGAAATTGGGGATAAAAGGGGTGGAATTCCATGGAAATTGGGGATAAAAGGGTGGAATTCCATGGAAATTGTGGATAAATGATGGAATTCCATGGAAATTGGGGATGAAAGGGTGGAATTCCATGGAAATTGTGGATAAAAGGGTGGAATTCCATGGAAATTGGGGATAAAATGGTGGAATTCCATGGAAATTGTGGATAAATGATGGAATTCCATGGAAATTGTGGATGAAAGGGGTGGAATTCCATGGAAATTGTGCCAAGAATTATGCCAAGTTGAAGTCCATTTTCATCTGAATTCTAATAGGACAAAGTCTGTGTTAGCCTCTCTTTGGCAGAGCTTACCCTAACCCTAACCCTAACCCTAACCCTAACCCTAACCCTAATCCCAACCCCTAACCAGTGCAGCAAGGAATGA
>NW_027428360.1:52500-60000 GCF_047830755.1 Zonotrichia albicollis | reverse complement strand
CTAACCCTAACCCTAACCCAACTGTTGTGGTGTGTTGCAATATCCTGTTTTACCTTCTCCCTTCCCCCTCACCCCTCGCTGAATGTGCCCTGTCAATCAGGCTAACATACCAGCAAGGCGTCGTGTGATAGGTGACCCTAGTACCTGGAGACCCTGCCCCTTCACCTGGTTGGTGACTCACCTGTCCCCTCCCCTTCCCCTGTCCTGAGCTTAAAATGTGAATGAGACCATGTGGCCCTATTCTGTTACCAGCAGTGGCCCAGTGCAGACGTATCTGTACTCATGGAATAAACATCTGGCTACCTTCTAGCAGAATCCATTCCCCTTCTTCTCTTCACCATCGCCAGAAGCTGTCCCCTGAGGTAAACGGAGTCCTGTCTTGTGCCCCGCTGCACTCTGCCGCCAGCCAAGGTATCGCTGGGGTGAACACCGCAGTGCTGCCTCTGGCCCAGCAGCGAAGGTCAGAACTGGCCTAGGCACCATCTAACTGGTTATATTGGGATTCTTATTCCAATATATTGGCGTCCCTGTGGGTGGCTCGACCCTGAGCCGGAAAACGGACTCGCAGTTCCTCAGAGAAGCTTCTGCCAGCCGTGCATCCAGCTGGAAGGGCTTTGGTTGCATTGCCCTCAGCTAGAGACTTTGGGAATACTCCCAGAAAAAGTTTCGTGGACTGTTCGGCGCCTTTGGAAAGCCCTGCTTCATTGTGGTGAACAGATTTTCCAGAGGAAGAAAAGGGCAGCCTCTCTTGCACCCAGAGAGAGGTCCTTTTCCGGTGGAGACCTGCCTGCCTGTACCCAGCCTACAGCTTCCAATTCACGTGAGTATCTCTGCTTTCGGTAGAGCAGAAGCTCAAAAACAGACTCTGCCGCGAGTTCTGTTCCTTTTTGCCTTTGCATTTTGGCTGCGCAGCCCCACAGACAAGAATTCATAGCGTTCTAGTGTTAGCTTTCCTGCTGCGTGTTTCACTGTTTTTTAGAATTCGCGCCGGAGCGGGATCGCTCTCTGCCCTTCCCCCCCCGGCTCAGCAGCGTGTTCAGACACGTGTTAGGAGATTTTCTTTCTCTTTCTCTTTGCGGGAGAGGGGAGGGCTCTCTTTCCACGTGGCCGGGGGACCTGCGGGGGTCGGGAGTGCTCTGCACACGCGGCGGCGGGGGGGGGGGGCGTCCCGGTTTCGGCTGCCACGTGGAGTAGTTGCTGTCTCTGCTCCGCGGGAGTGGCTGCTGCATTCCACCGCGGGGGAGGCTTTGTTTCTGCCTCGGCTCGGCAGGGCGTGTCCCAGCTCCCTGCTGCTGCTGCCCGGGAATTTTAAAAGCAGTATATACAGCTGCATTGTGAAGCTTTTGTCTGCTCGTTATCGCTTTCTATCTGTGGTTTTTTTTAGAAATTGGTAGCTGATTTTAGCTTTGTTTTTGGTCAGGCGGGATTAAGTACTTTGCTTTTTAACATGGGTTCCAAACTTAGCATTGTACAAAGGGGAGTGTATTATGATATTGTTAGCATTTTAATCAAGAGTAATGTGAAATTCTCTAAAGGAAAATTGAAACAGTTTATAAGATGGCTTTTTCTGCAGTTCCCAAACATTTCCCCTGAAGAAATCCACAATATTCAATTCTGGGATAAAGTTGGGAATGAATTGATAACCTTAGGACAATCTGGCAAATTACCCTCAGCTAAATTTGTGTTCTGGAGTTTGCAAATTCGAACAGCATTGCTCAAACAAAAGGAAATGGAGAAAAAGCCAAATGTAAAGCCATGTGCCTCTGCTCTCCCTGTTCCTCCCTCTCCCTCTAAAACCCCTAAACCTCTTTCCCCAAAAAAATCCCGAGCACGTGTTAGTTTTTCGGAGAGCAGTGATGTCCAAAATGGCCCCCAGTCCCTAGGGGGTCCACAAGATGGTGGATGCCACGTGGCATCTTCCCAAACCTGGTCTTCTTCTTCCCAAAATCCTCTTAAGCATTCCAAAATTCCATCCCCATCCCCCTCTCCTCCTGTTCCTCGTGACACCTTTCCCCCTCCCCCCGCCTTTCCTGCAATACCCTCAGCTCCGCCTCTCTACTCCTCCCAGGGGGCGGCTGCTGACGTGATGTCACCAGGTGACCCCGCCCCCTGTTCCCACGGTATCCCCGCCCCCTGCCAGCCCCTTGACACCGCCCCCTGTTCCCACGGTTTCCCCGCCCCTTGCCGGCTCCCTTTCCCCGCCCCCTCCCCGGGTTCCCACGGTGGGGACACACCCACTGCCTGTCCCCAAACCTGTAGCTGTGATCCCAATGCTTCTGATTCAAGGGATACAGAGCAGGGGACAGCAGACCCAATGCATGGTGCCATGTTGTCGCTAGCTCCTGTTATATTTCAGCCTACAGCTCAAGCTGGAGCAGCCCCAACTGCTAATTGGAGTTCTTTTGGACGACAATTGATTAAAGAGATCTGTAAATCTCATAAAGAATATGGTGCACACAGTCCATATTTCCGTGGCCTTTTAAATTCTGAATTAAGTAGAACTGTTGTGGTTCCACATGATTTAAAACAAATTTTTTCATGTCTCATGACATCCACGGAATTCAAATTATGGGAATCAGCATTGAAACAACTGCTAAAAGATGCTCTCCCAAGCTTACAGGCTGATCCAAACACAGCAAAAGACAACAATGGTAACCTTATCACTATTGACCACCTCTGTGGTGAGGGTCAATGGTCTTCTCCCTCAGTCCAAGCTGCTGCAATTCCTGCAGAAACACTTGAGAAAGTAAAGGAAGCAGCTGAAAAAGCATTCTTTTCCCTCCAACCTGAGGGGCCTTTTGAGCCCTATAGTAAAATCAAACAACTACCATCAGAGCCTTTTGTGAAATTTGTAGAAAGGCTAACTAGAGCCATTGAAATACAAGTTAAAAAGGAAAATGCAAGGGAAGCAATTTTAGAAGAAATAGCGTTTACAAATGCAAATGAACAGTGTCGAGCAGCAATCCTGAGCCTTCCTATGGAACCTTCCCCTACATTAAAAGATATGCTTCTAGTCTGTAACAGGAAAGTGCCTCTGATGAGTGTTGCTGAAGACTCCAGACCAAGGCTGCTGCCAAGACCACCTCAGCGTGTTGCTGTTGCCAGCCCTGCACCTTCTCTTTCAGCACAGCAGTACCCTGGGCAGCAGCGGAGACCAGCAATGGTTGAGCCCACTAAACCATGCCTGCTTTGTAATAAGCTAGGACACTGGAGTAACCAGTGCCCCCTGAAAAGGGAATTTGATGAATTTAAAAATAGCAGGGGAGGAGAACTGCAAGCCCTCCCTGGGGGTCAACAACAAAAAAACGAAGAATAAAGCGCCAGCCTGCCAGGCGTGCAGACATAAAAGGAGCAGGCCAAGAGAATAAGGGTAGCAAAACAAATCAAGTGCGCGATAATATTAATATTTGTGTAAGTGAAGCAAGTGCTTCAAAGACCAAGTCTGCTAGTCCACTGTTGAAAGTGAAACAAAATAACCTTTGTTGTGATTTAAGTGATTCTGTATTAACCGCATCTTCTGTCAATGAGCCTTACAGGTTGCAGCTGACAGAGTCACTCCACCTGAAAGACACTGACTGGCATATTGTCTCTGTAAATCCTGAACAGAAAGGTACTTGGAACCAAATTCGTTGTAAGTACATCATCACTGGGGACAAAAACACACCACAAGAGATCGAAATTGCTCTGGGACTGACAACATCAGATCCTAAGCAATTTGTTCTCAGCCTGCACTGTTTCCACCCACCCCTGTTTCTTCCCAAGGGACAAATTGTTGCTCAAGCTATCCCTGTGCCATCTTTACCTGAAAATGTTGATAAGCAAGGGCCCACAGTCGCCCGGGTCCAAGTTATTGGGACAGATAAACCCAAATTGTGGTGCAATGTCAGTGGGGGTGGGGAGTCTAAACGCATTGAGATGCTTGTAGACACAGGTGCAGACTGCACAGTGATTCCAGTACAAGACTGGCCAGCTCACTGGCCTTTACAAAATGTTGCTGGTCACCTTCGAGGTGTAGGAGGTCTGCAATTGGCAAGGCAATCCAAAAGCATTATTCAATTCGAGGGTCCAAACGGACAATTGGCAAATATCCGTCCATTTGTGTTAGATTATTCAGAACCTTTGTTAGGGAGAGATTTAATGGCCCAGTGGGGTGTCACAATTAATATTCCAGACTCTCCACAGCATTTTTGTGCAGCAGTCATTAAACAACAGCGCCCCACCCAAAAACTTAAGTGGAAAACAGACGAACCAGTTGATGTGAAACAGTGGCCACTCAGTAAACAAAAAATAAAGGTGCTTGAGGAACTAGTAGAAGAGCAACTAAAAAAGGGCCACATTGTGGAGACCATGTCCCCATGGAACTCTCCAGTGTTTGTCATCCAAAAAGCTGACAAAAAGAGGTGGAGACTCCTCTGTGACCTCCGACAAATTAATAATGTAATTGAAGATATGGGTTCTCCCCAACCTGGTATGCCATCCCCAACAATGCTTCCTCAAGATTGGAAATTAGCTGTTATTGATATTAAAGATTGTTTCTTCCAAATCCCATTGCATCCTGATGATGCACCGCGTTTGGCATTCTCTGTCCCTTCTATCAATTCAGAAGCTCCTATGAAAAGGTACCATTGGACCGTTCTTCCTCAGGGCCTAAAGGTATCTCCAGCTATCTGCCAGTGGTATGTCTCTTCCCTGCTTTCCCCAGTTCGTGCAGCCGCAGAGAAGGCCATCATCTACCATTATATGGATGATATCCTTGTGTGTGCCCCCAATGATGATTTACTAACACATGCGCTTGACCTAACGATCGATGCATTGATTGTTGCAGGGTTCGAGCTCCAGGAACAGAAAATTCAAAAGATGCCACCTTGGAAGTATTTGGGCTTAGAAATTGGAAATAGGACTATTGTTCCTCAAAAACTAGAAATCAATCCAAGGATCAAGACCCTTGCGGATGTCCACAAGTTGTGTGGGTCTTTGAATTGGGTAAGACCATGGCTTGGTCTGACTAATGAAGACCTTGCCCCTCTTTTCAATTTATTGAAAGGGGGAGAGGACCCAGGTGCTCCTAGGTCTATTACCCCAGAGGCACGGAAAGCTCTAGAAAAGGTTCAGATTGCAATGTCCACAAGACAGGCCCACCGATGCCGGCCTGATCTGCCATTCAAATTTATCATCCTAGGTAAGTTGCCACACCTCCATGGAATTATTTTCCAGTGGGAGGAAAAACAAACACCTAAGGCAAAGGACACACCAAAAAAGGACCGGGACCAGAGGGACTCTCTCTTGATCATAGAATGGGTTTTCCTCAGTCACAAAAGGTCCAAGAGACTGACAAAGCCTCAAGAGCTGATAGCAGAACTGATCCGGAAAGCAAGGACCCGGATCAGGGAGTTAGCAGGATGTGATTTTAAGTGCATTCACATCCCAGTTGAGTTAAAATCAGGTCAAAATACTATGAAAAGACTGGAACAATTGTTTCAAGAAAACGAAGTGTTGCAGTTTGCTCTGGATTCCTACTCAGGACAATTTTCGGTAGCACGGCCCGCTTGCAAATTGTTTGAAAAAGATGTTCAATTTACTTTAAAATTAAGAACTGCTTTAAGTAGGAGACCTTTAAAAAGGGCTCTAACTGTCTTTACAGATGCGTCCGGGAGGTCCCACAAGTCTGTTATGACTTGGAAAGATCCTCAAACCCAGCAGTGGGAGACGGACATTGCTGAGGTGGAAGGTTCACCTCAGGTTGCTGAATTGGCTGCGGTTGTTAGGGCTTTTGAAAGGTTCTCAGAACCATTTAATCTGATTACAGACTCTGCATACGTGGCAGGAGTAGTATCCAGAGCAGATCAAGCAATACTGCAAGATGTATCTAACATTGCACTTTTTGAATTGCTTTCCAAACTGGTAAAGTTAGTCACTCACCGAGAGCAACCCTTTTATGTGATGCATGTCAGGTCACACACTGACTTGCCAGGGTTTATCGCTGAAGGCAACAGAAGGGCAGATGCTCTTGCTGCACCTGCAGTGATGGCCACTCTCCCAAATGTTTTTGAACAGGCAAAAATCAGCCACCAGCTTTTCCACCAAAATGCACCTGGCCTGGTTCGCCAGTTTAACATCACTCGAGAACAGGCCAAAGCGATTGTGGCCACGTGCCCAAATTGCCAACAACATGCACTCCCTACAGTGAGTACGGGAGCAAACCCAAGGAGCTGAAAACTGATAATGGGCCTGCTTATAAATCCAAGGAATTCGGGAGCTTCCTGCAGCAATGGGGAGTAGAGCACAAAACTGGCATCCCCTACTCCCCTACAGGTCAAGCCATTGTAGAAAGAACTCACCGTGATATTAAAAGGGTCCTGGACCAGCAACAACAGGTTCTGAAGGTAGAACCTCCCCACATCCGGTTATCCAGGGCACTATTCACAATCAATTTTCTGAATTGTTCTTTTGACAGCCTGAACCCACCCATCCTACGCCACTTTGGGGGGAGCAGTCACAGGTTGATGAAAGAAAAACCTCCGGTTTTAGTAAAGGATCCTGAGACTTGGAAAATGGTGGGACCTTACAAATTGGTTACTTGGGGACGTGGATACGCCTGTGTGTCCACCCCCTCTGGTTTAAGGTGGGTTCCTTCCAAATGGGTAAAGCCCTATGTTCCCAAAGTCTCAGAGAAATCTGCAGAAGCACCCCAGGTTGCTCACGCTGCCTGGAGAAGAAAACGCCGCGCACGTTCTCTGGAGGAAATTCTATTTAAGCCTCCTATCTGGAATAGTTTGTAATATATGTTTGTCTCAAGTTTTTGTACCAGTTTAGATCCCACTGTTCGTGTGTAGCCTCGAGACGTCATGAGACTGAGCCTGCTTCTCGTCCTACTCGTGATCATCCCACCTGCAATCTCCTACATAGTACCGCAGCCCAAACCACATATGGACTACCTCGATAAAGGTTCTCAGACATCAACAGAGAAACTGACAACGAGCTGAATGGACTTTTCAATGGCTGGGGACTCTCGGGCTGGTTGGGATCTATTCTGAAAACTGTAATTTTAGTGCTGTTTATTTTAGTTGTAGTTATTGTAGTTTTTAGCATTGTTTTTGGAGTAATCAGACGCATGGTTCTCAAGTTAATCTCAAGCTCATCTCCCCCTCCTGAGGTCTACCATTTGGAAGCCCTCAGTGCTCCAGTGGATGACCTAGAAGCCTCAGTAGAATCATTCTGCACCATAAACACAGTCCTCTTCTTTTTAAACAAAACTAGGGGGAGATGTTGTGGTGTGTTGCAATATCCTGTTTTACCTTCTCCCTTCCCCCTCACCCCTCGCTGAATGTGCCCTGTCAATCAGGCTAACATACCAGCAAGGCGTCGTGTGATAGGTGACCCTAGTACCTGGAGACCCTGCCCCTTCACCTGGTTGGTGACTCACCTGTCCCCTCCCCTTCCCCTGTCCTGAGCTTAAAATGTGAATGAGACCATGTGGCCCTATTCTGTTACCAGCAGTGG
>NW_027428360.1:0-2500 GCF_047830755.1 Zonotrichia albicollis | reverse complement strand
GAAAGGGTGGAATTCCATGGAAATTGTGGATAAAAGGGGTGGAATTCCATGGAAATTGGGGATAAAAGGGGTGGAATTCCATGGAAATTGTGGATAAAAGGGTGGAATTCCATGGAAATTGGGATAAAAGGGGTGGAATTCCATGGAAATTGTGCCAAGAATTATGCCAAGTTGAAGCCCATTTTCATCTGAATTCTAATAGGACAAAGTCTGTGTTAGACTCTGTTTTGCAGAGCTTACCCTAACCCTAACCCTAACCCTAACCCTAACCCTATCCCTAACCTAACCCTAACCCTAACCCTAACCTAACCCTAACCCTAACCCTAACCCTAACCTAACCCTAACCCTAACCCTAACCCTAACCCTAACCCTAACCTAACCCTAACCCTAACCCTAACCTAACCCTAACCCTAACCCTAACCCTATCCCTAACCTAACCCTAACCCTAACCCTAACCTAACCCTAACCCCTACCCTAACCCTAACCCTAACCCTAACCCTAAACCTAACCCTAACCCAACCCCTAACCAGTGCAGCAAGAAATGAATGTGGATGAAAGGGTGGAATTCCATGGAAATTGTGGATAAAAGGGGTGGAATTCCATGGAAATTGGGGATAAAAGGGGTGGAATTCCATGGAAATTGTGGATAAAAGGGTGGAATTCATGGAAATTGGGGATAAAAGGGTGGAATTCCATGGAAATTGTGCCAAGAATTATGCCAAGTTGAAGCCCATTTTCATCTGAATTCTAATAGGACAAAGTCTGTGTTAGCCTCTGTTTTGCAGAGCTTACCCTAACCCTAACCCTAACCCTAACCCTAACCTAACCCTAACCCTAACCCTAACCCTAACCCTAACCCTAAACCCAACCCCTAACCAGTGCAGCAAGGAATGAATGTGGATGAAAGGGTGGAATTCCATGGAAATTGTGGATAAAAGGGGTGGAATTCCATGGAAATTGGGGATAAAAGGGGTGGAATTCCATGGAAATTGTGGATAAAAGGGTGGAATTCCATGGAAATTGGGGATAAAAGGGGTGGAATTCCATGGAAATTGTGCCAGGAATTATGCCAAGTTGAAGCCCATTTTCATCTGAATTCTAATAGGACAAAGTCTGTGTTAGCCTCTGTTTTGCAGAGGTTACCCTAACCCTAACCTAACCTAACCCTAACCCTAACCCTAACCCTAACCCTAACCCTAACCCTAACCTACCCTAACCCTAACCCTAACCCTAACCCTAACCCTATCCCTAACCTAACCCTAACCCTAACCCTAACCTAACCCTAACCCTAACCCTAACCCTAACCCTAAACCCAACCCCTAACCAGTGCAGCAAGGAATGAATGTGGATGAAAGGGTGGAATTCCATGGAAATTGTGGATAAAAGGGGTGAATTCCATGGAAATTGGGGATAAAAGGGGTGGAATTCCATGGAAATTGTGGATAAAAGGGTGGAATTCCATGGAAATTGGGGATAAAAGGGGTGGAATTCCATGGAAATTGTGCCAAGAATTATGCCAAGTTGAAGCCCATTTTCATCTGAATTCTAATAGGACAAAGTCTGTGTTAGCCTCTGTTTTGCAGAGCTTACCCTAACCCTAACCCTAACCCTAACCCTAACCCTAACCCTAACCCTAACCCTATCCCTAACCTAACCCTAACCCTAACCCTAACCTAACCCTAACCCTAACCCTAACCCTAACCCTAACCCTAACCCTAAACCCAACCCCTAACCAGTGCAGCAAGGAATGAATGTGGATGAAAGGGTGAATTCCATGGAAATTGTGGATAAAAGGGGTGGAATTCCATGGAAATTGGGGATAAAAGGGGTGGAATTCCATGGAAATTGTGGATAAAAGGGTGGAATTCCATGGAAATTGGGGATAAAAGGGGTGGAATTCCATGGAAATTGTGCCAAGAATTATGCCAAGTTGAAGCCCATTTCATCTGAATTCTAATAGGACAAAGTCTGTGTTAGCCTCTGTTTTGCAGAGCTTACCCTAACCCTAACCCTAACCCTAACCCTAACCCTAACCCTAACCCTAACCTAACCCTAACCCTAACCTAACCCTAACCCTATCCCTAACCTAACCCTAACCCTAACCCTAACCTAACCTAACCCTAACCCTAACCCTAACCCTAACCCTAACCCTAACCCTAAACCCAACCCCTAACCAGTGCAGCAAGGAATGAATGTGGATGAAAGGGTGGAATTCATGGAAATTGTGGATAAAAGGGGTGGAATTCCATGGAAATTGGGGATAAAAGGGGTGGAATTCCATGGAAATTGTGGATAAAAGGGTGGAATTCCATGGAAATTGGGGATAAAAGGGGTGGAATTCCATGGAAATTGTGGATAAAAGGGGTGGAATTCCATGGAAATTGGGGATAAAAGGGGTGGAATTCCATGGAAATTGTGGATAAAAGGGTGGAATTCCATGGAAATTGGGGATAAAAGGGGTGGAATTCCATGGAAATTGTGCCAAGAATTATGCCAAGTT
>NW_027428359.1:127500-128682 GCF_047830755.1 Zonotrichia albicollis | reverse complement strand
GATGAAAATGGGCTTCAACTTGGCATAATTCTTGGCACAATTTCCATGGAATTCCACCCCTTTTATCCCCAATTTCCATGGAATTCCACCCTTTTATCCACAATTTCCATGGAATTCCACCCCTTTTATCCCCAATTTCCATGGAATTCCACCCCTTTTATCCACAATTTCCATGGAATTCCACCCTTTCATCCACATTCATTCCTTGCTGCACTGGTTAAGGGGTTGGGTTTAGGGTTAGGGTTAGGGTTAGGGTTAGGGTTAGGGTTAGGGTTAGGGTTAGGGTTAGGGTTAGGGTTAGGTTAGGGATAGGGTTAGGGTTAGGGTTAGGGTTAGGGTTAGGGTTAGGGTTTAGGGTTAGGGTTAGGGTTAGGGTAAGCTCTGCAAAACAGAGGCTAACACAGACTTTGTCCTATTAGAATTCAGATGAAAATGGGCTTCAACTTGGCATAATTCTTGGCACAATTTCCATGGAATTCCACCCCTTTTATCCCCAATTTCCATGGAATTCCACCCTTTTATCCACAATTTCCATGGAATTCCACCCCTTTTATCCCCAATTTCCATGGAATTCCACCCCTTTTATCCACAATTTCCATGGAATTCCACCCTTTCATCCACATTCATTCCTTGCTGCACTGGTTAGGGGTTGGGTTAGGTTAGGGTTAGGGTTAGGGTTAGGGTTAGGGTTAGGTTAGGGTTAGGGTTAGGGTTAGGTTAGGGATAGGTTAGGGTTAGGGTTAGGGTTAGGGTTAGGGTTAGGGTTAGGGTTAGCTCTGCAAAACAGAGGCTAACACAGACTTTGTCCTATTAGAATTCAGATGAAAATGGGCTTCAACTTGGCATAATTCTTGGCACAATTTCCATGGAATTCCACCCCTTTTATCCCCAATTTCCATGGAATTCCACCCTTTTATCCACAATTTCCATGGAATTCCACCCCTTTTATCCACAATTTCCATGGAATTCCACCCTTTCATCCACATTCATTCCTTGCTGCACTGGTTAGGGGTTGGGTTTAGGGTTAGGGTTAGGGTTAGGGTTAGGGTTAGGGTTAGGTTAGGGTTAGGGTTAGGGTTAGGTTAGGGATAGGGTTAGGGTTAGGGTTAGGGTTAGGGTTAGGTTAGGGTTAGGGTTAGGGTTAGGTTAGGATAGGGTTAGGTTAGGGTTAGGGTTAGGGTT
>NW_027428359.1:67500-70000 GCF_047830755.1 Zonotrichia albicollis | reverse complement strand
ATTCCACCCCTTTTATCCCCAATTTCCATGGAATTCAACCCTTTTATCCACAATTTCCATGGAATTCCACCCCTTTTATCCCCAATTTCCATGGAATTCCACCCCTTTTATCCACAATTTCCATGGAATTCCACCCTTTCATCCACATTCATTCCTTGCTGCACTGGTTAGGGGTTGGGTTTAGGGTTAGGGTTAGGGTTAGGGTTAGGGTTAGGGTTAGGGTTACGGTTAGGGTTAGGGTAAGCTCTGCAAAACAGAGGCTAACACAGACTTTGTCCTATTAGAATTCAGATGAAAATGGGCTTCAACTTGGCATAATTCTTGGCACAATTTCCATGGAATTCCACCCCTTTTATCCCCAATTTCCATCGAATTCCACCCTTTTATCCACAATTTCCATGGAATTCCACCCCTTTTATCCCCAATTTCCATGGAATTCCACCCCTTTTATCCACAATTTCCATGGAATTCCACCCTTTCATCCACATTCATTCCTTGCTGCACTGGTTAGGGGTTGGGTTTAGGGTTAGGGTTAGGGTTAGGGTTAGGGTTAGGGTTAGGTTAGGGTTAGGGTTAGGGTTAGGTTAGGGATAGGGTTAGGGTTAGGGTTAGGGTTAGGTTAGGGTTAGGGTTAGGGTTAGGTTAGGGTTAGGGTTAGGGTTAGGGTTAGGGTTAGGGTTAGGGTTAGGGTTACGGTTAGGGTTACGGGTAGGGTTAGGGTAAGCTCTGCAAAACAGAGGCTAACACAGACTTTGTCCTATTAGAATTCAGATGAAAATGGGCTTCAACTTGGCATAATTCTTGGCACAATTTCCATGGAATTCCACCCCTTTTATCCCCAATTTCCATGGAATTCCACCCTTTTATCCCCAATTTCCATGGAATTCCACCCCTTTTATCCCCAATTTCCATGGAATTCCACCCCTTTTATCCACAATTTCCATGGAATTCCACCCTTTCATCCACATTCATTCCTTGCTGCACTGGTTAGGGGTTGGGTTTAGGGTTAGGGTTAGGGTTAGGGTTAGGGTTAGGGTTAGGTTAGGGTTAGGGTTAGGGTTAGGTTAGGGATAGGGTTAGGGTTTGGGTTAGGGTTAGGTTAGGGTTAGGGTTAGGGTTAGGTTAGGGTTAGGGTTAGGGTTAGGGTTAGGGTTAGGGTTACGGTTAGGGTTAGGGTAAGCTCTGCAAAACAGAGGCTAACACAGACTTTGTCCTATTAGAATTCAGATGAAAATGGGCTTCAACTTGGCATAATTCTTGGCACAATTTCCATGGAATTCCACCCCTTTTATCCCCAATTTCCATGGAATTCAACCCTTTTATCCACAATTTCCATGGAATTCCACCCCTTTTATCCCCAATTTCCATGGAATTCCACCCCTTTTATCCACAATTTCCATGGAATTCCACCCTTTCATCCACATTCATTCCTTGCTGCACTGGTTAGGGGTTGGGTTTAGGGTTAGGGTTAGGGTTAGGGTTAGGGTTAGGGTTAGGGTTACGGTTAGGGTTAGGGTAAGCTCTGCAAAACAGAGGCTAACACAGACTTTGTCCTATTAGAATTCAGATGAAAATGGGCTTCAACTTGGCATAATTCTTGGCACAATTTCCATGGAATTCCACCCCTTTTATCCCCAATTTCCATCGAATTCCACCCTTTTATCCACAATTTCCATGGAATTCCACCCCTTTTATCCCCAATTTCCATGGAATTCCACCCCTTTTATCCACAATTTCCATGGAATTCCACCCTTTCATCCACATTCATTCCTTGCTGCACTGGTTAGGGGTTGGGTTTAGGGTTAGGGTTAGGGTTAGGGTTAGGGTTAGGGTTAGGTTAGGGTTAGGGTTAGGGTTAGGTTAGGGATAGGGTTAGGGTTAGGGTTAGGGTTAGGTTAGGGTTAGGGTTAGGGTTAGGTTAGGGTTAGGGTTAGGGTTAGGGTTAGGGTTAGGGTTAGGGTTAGGGTTACGGTTAGGGTTACGGGTAGGGTTAGGGTAAGCTCTGCAAAACAGAGGCTAACACAGACTTTGTCCTATTAGAATTCAGATGAAAATGGGCTTCAACTTGGCATAATTCTTGGCACAATTTCCATGGAATTCCACCCCTTTTATCCCCAATTTCCATGGAATTCCACCCTTTTATCCCCAATTTCCATGGAATTCCACCCCTTTTATCCCCAATTTCCATGGAATTCCACCCCTTTTATCCACAATTTCCATGGAATTCCACCCTTTCATCCACATTCATTCCTTGCTGCACTGGTTAGGGGTTGGGTTTAGGGTTAGGGTTAGGGTTAGGGTTAGGGTTAGGGTTAGGTTAGGGTTAGGGTTAGGGTTAGGTTAGGGATAGGGTTAGGGTTTGGGTTAGGGTTAGGTTAGGGTTAGGGTTAGGGTTAGGTTAGGGTTAGGGTTAGGGTTAGGGTTAGGGTTAGGGTTACGGTTAGGGTTAGGGTAAGCTCTGCAAAACAGAGGCTAACACAGACTTTGTCCTATTAGAATT